>NC_135328.1:106974349-107274349 GCF_023851605.1 Tamandua tetradactyla | reverse complement strand
TCTTTCTCTTTCCCCACCTCCCCTGTCTCCCTTCATTTAATGGCTTCTTATTAGGTTTTAAATGCCTTGTTTGGAATTCCTTTCTAAATTAACATAGACCATCTTGTAATTGCTTAGGGAACTGTGTGTAGTTAGCAATGTGTTTTATGGCTATTAATATTATAGATTTACCATGGCTTTAATGTACCTTCATTATATTGTAGGGTGTACAAATGGTTTTGTCAGATATTTAAACTGTGTATGTTTAACAGGCTGAATAAGTGAAAAAATGATCATCTTAATCTTGACGGTAATTTACACAGAGGTCCAGTAATTAATCAGGTGGTTAAGTACATCTCTGGGAGTGCTGTGTGAGCTTTTGGGAGGAGGGGAGAAGGACACTTGTTATGTATAAACAGGGGTGCACAGTTTAAATGCTACTCAGTTGAAGGAGAGCTTTCCACTTTTTGCATGATGGAGATAGTAAAAGTGGCTGAGAAATGGAGAAAGAACTCCTAAGCAACATTCTTCCTGGAAGAGAAAATGCATGCTATTCAATCTGTCAGCTGAAAAAAAAAAACCCAAGTTAAAGGCAGAGTTTGGTTTTCTCCATAGCTCATCCTGGAATACAGTAGTATTTTCCAAAGCCCTACTGATACCTGATTCTTTTCCCATTACTTTGTCATTTTCATAGATCTCAGTTAAAAAAATAATGGCAATTTTATATTGGGTATCAGGAAACAACCATACACTGGCCTTCTAAATCTAGATTTATTCTCAAAGGAGTGCTCTTTGTTCCTGTGACTTCCCCTAAAGCTCCTCCTTGTCCTCTGAAGTGTGACCCAGGTACTTTGTGATGACTTTCATAAATCCTCCATCTTTTATGACCACCTTCTGAATGCTTTCAAAATTTAGTCTAAATGACCAATCTAGGACTTAAATGCGTTCATTAATTTTGGCCATGTTTCATGTATTTCGTCTTGTTTGGATAATATTTTAAGTGAATTGAAGGTAATGATGGCATCTTCATCTTCTGTTTCCCTTCTATTTCCTGGCTTATTGCTGGGCACATAGTAGGAGTTTAGCAAATACTAATGCTTATTTAATGCTATTTTAGTTTGCTAAACAACAACAAACAGGATCTCTGTTACACGGAAAGACCCAGGATGATGTCTGCTGGCCTTCTCTCTTGGCTTCTGGGTTCCAATGGCCTTCCCCTCTGCATCTCCAAATGTCTGAGCTGTGAGTGCTGAGATGAGGTATGCTGAGCTGCTTGGACTGTGCTGTATTGAGCTCCCTTTTGACCGCTCTCTTTTAAGCCTCCAGCTAATTAAATTAAACCTCATTCATTATAGAAGGCACTCCTGTTAGCCAACTGCAATTGAAACCAGCCATAGATAAAATTCACATACTGATGATTTAAATCCACAGCAACAGAATAATGGGGCACCATCACCTGGCCAAGTTGACACCTGAACCTAACTACCACAAGTAATACAAACACTTATATGTATTTATACTTATGTGACTACAAATACTTAGTTAACATGCATTGGGGTTTACCATTTGCCCTCCTGTTGATATCTGACTTTTATTTCCTCTTGAATTTAAATAAATCTGCTAAGAAAACAAAGCCACCTAGCTAGGCACCCAACCCTTCTAATCACTTTCTTCTCAAATAACTATGGCTGAAGGCTGAGATCAGATGGATAGAGAATGGCTTTATGTTTATGGATAGGATTATAGGATTGCTTATCCAGCCATCCAAAATGGAGTGGGTGGTTTTGCTAAGTAGTTAGCTGTTGGTCATGGGAAGTAGTCAACTGGAGGTTCTGTGGCAGGTCAGGAATATGGGAAAGAGAATTCCTGATGTTTTCCGTGGTCCTTTGCAATGCTGTGATTCCACAGTTGTGTATGTCATGATCTTCATTTGCCTGATGATCCAATTTCACGGGTGGAAATATCCAGAAAATTAGAAGGATCTACCTCCTTGCAACATAAGCACCATACTCCTCAGAGGAAAGCATTCTAATCTGGAAGACAGAAACTATTGTCTTGGACAGATGGGTTGTCCCCAGCATTCTAGCTGACCCTGAGAAAGCTATAATCTCTTTGTCTCTCATTTTTATTTTAGTAAAGCTCACAAATGATAGCTATAATTTGATCAAGGTTTTAATAAACCTACTGTCAAGGTCATATAAGTTACTGCCAGAGCTATCGTGAAAAGCAAATAATCATAATAATCTAGAGTTTCCAAGGTTTGCAGTGAGAGATGCTTGATATACAAGATCAGAAGGAGTGCATTTGAGGACCAGTGGGTAAAATGGCCTTATCCAAAGTACAGCCAGAGGGCAGCCCTTCTTACCTAGGGGACTATTGGAAGCGTGGACTGTGGAGAAGACACTGCAGTCCCATTGCACAGACATGGTCTCTTGGATTTTATTCGCGATCGAACATAGCAGAAATCCTGTGGGGCACACAGAGCAGTATAATGGAATCCACATCACTGATTATCAGTGTATTGATTCCTTGTACCATTTTCTTTGCTTGCCCATTTGCTTATCAGAAGGAATGTATAGCTATCAAAGCATGTGCTTAACTCGTGCGAATGTTGGCTTTTTCTTTTACCAGCAAAATGGCTTCATGATCATGCTTCGGGGGCCTAGTGTACTCCTTAGAAAACAGTATATAAAGTTTTAGGGGATAGGGACAGCTGCCTCTGTTCTAATAAAGTACCACTGAAGCACTGGGGCTGCTTGTGACAGTAGCACTTTAGTGGTGCCCTCACTAACATGCAGTGTTATTTCACCCCATTAACATGTTTCCCTGAAGGCTATAAGCCATTATCATCTTTACGCTGGATGGAAATAACCAGGTACTAACTCTTTATTATGATCAATCCCACCATGATTTATTCTTATATCTATACTGTTCCTGAATGCAGTAATTGACCCCACACTTAAATAAAACATACTATTCCTGTCTCTACAAGCCTATCACCTGCCTAGCACATTTCAAGCATAGCTCCCTTTTATTTTCCCTTTCTTTTTTTGGAGGGGTGGGGTGGGGCGGTGGTGCATGGTCCAGGAATCAAACCAGGGTCCCCCGCATGGAAGGCGAGCGTTCTACCACTGAACCACCAGCGCACCTAGCTCCCTTATCTTTTTACTTCAAATCTCTATTCTTTAAGATGAGGAACCAGGGGGATTTTCAACTCGTGAAATGTTATCTCATTTTATTGGGGCTGCAATTAGAGGGAGTTGTTGGGGCCTGTTATCTCTCTGGGGCTCTGAGCTGCTTTGCCATGCTCTCAGCCCAGGGCTTCCTCCTGACCACTTTGCCATTTGAAACCTGGGATGGAGAACACATGGCTGCATGCTGCCGAAGTGACTCAGAGAGACTGCTGGCTCATTCTGCAATGCGTGGAGACTCTAAGTCAAGCCGCAACTTGGAACACTGCAGAGGGAAAAATACCAGCATTTTCCATTAGCATTCAGAGCACAAACCAGGATGAATTCCCAAGATTACTGTTAAAACTTCTCTACCAACAAGTGGGGAAATTCACTCAGGCCTCATTGAAGCCTGGCCGAGCCATTGTAACCAGGGATTTAAGACTGAGGAACCAACCTGAAATCTGCTTTACCAGTTTGGGTCATCCGGTGTGGTTTCTCAGTGTCTGATCTAGGAGTTTTTTGGAGGTCAAGATGAAAGGACATCTAGGGTATTTATCCATCTTATTTGTTGTATTTTTAAAGGAGCATATATTTCTTATTTCTGATTAGCATATTTTTTAAAATCCCAAACACTGACACTGAAGGGGAATTTTCAAAGCCATCTGTTAAGCTAATGGAAATAGATGCAAACACTCCTGCAAGTTCCATTGTGCAGTTGCTTCCGCTTCCCCTGCGGCCCAGGTCTGCTAGCTCCTCTTGCTAGAATAATAAGAGCCAACCTCTCATGAGTGCCCTCTGTGTACCAGGCAGTAGAATAAGTGACTTACAAGGATTATCTCACTTCATCCTCCCAGGGGCCCCATGAGGTGGAGTGCTGTGCTTTCCTTTGTACTGCAGAAGGCAGCACTAATAGCTGTAACAGAGAAATTCTAAATATCACGGACTCAACACCAAAGGAGCCTATTTTTTCTGTACACAGCAGTCCAAATTGGTGTTCCCAGGCAGGTGGCCAGGGCTGACTTAGAGACCACATTCAACACCTGGCCCCCAAGGCTGCCCTGTGTGTCATCTCTGGCCTCTCTGCCAAGAGGGACAAGAGATTGGAGGGCTGAGGGCAGGAGTTTCTTTTGGTCCTGGTCCGGAAGGAGCAGCCATCACTTCTGCTCTCATCTCATTGACTCGGTTGCAGGAAGGCTGAGAAATGCTGCCTGGTTATGTGCTCAGGAAGAGAAACCACTTTTTTCAATAATTAGCCAGTCTCTGACACAATCCCAACCTTGGAAACGGGGAAATTAGACTTTAGAGAAGTTAAATCATTTGTCTAGGGTAGAGCAAGGACAAAAATCAGTTCTGTCCTGCTCCAGCCCTGCTTGGGATGTGGTGCTGGCCAGCGAGGCTATTTACATAGCATGAGCCTGTTCCGGGTTCACCAGTAAGTCCTCAGTTCCCATCAGTGTCCCCAATTCTGGGTGACAGCCTAGATATCCTTAAGTAAACCTTGGTTGACACTCTTTTCTGCTCCAGTCTTCATACCAAGCTTTCTTCCTCTTTATCTTCATATCTTTGCATCTTTTAAAAATAATTTTAATTTTTGAACGGAAAACATCATCTAAGTTCTAAGCATTCATAGTGAAACCAATTATTGCCACCCCCACCCCCCATATAGAGGAAATTTGGCAAAATAAATCAAGTAGATGAAAGTAATAGGAAAAAAGTTATGGGGCAAGGGACTGAATAAAACATACCCTGCAGGAAGGAAAGAAGTCTGAATGCTTTTTGTTAGGTAGCCTCTAGAAGTCAAGGTCAAAGGCATTCTGGTTTACCTTCCTGGACTTGAACTTTTTAAATCTGTTTTCAACATGAAGGATAGCCCAATAGCCCAGTTAGTAAAACTTTTTAAGGAGACATTTTGTTGAAATGAAACAGTATTACTTTTGAGCACTCCAAATAACAAAACTCTAAGGAGTTGAGGAGTTGGGAGTTCTCAATTCATGCTCAGCTGAAGAGTCCAAAGGGTTTTAAAGCAAATGACAAATATGGTTAGGCAATGTTCATTGAGCGACTTAACGATGGGTCTGCATGAAGCATGTGAAGTGTGAATTACATCTTCAAACTAATTTGGTGCTAATAATTCATAGTTTCTTGGGGGCAGTGGCAGAAGGAAGAAATGAAACATGGATGCAGAAAGGTAGACTTTCATTCCTATTGATCTGTTAATGACTCTTGATAACCACACGTAACTGATAGGACAGAATAGAAGATCCCTGCTTAAAGAACAGCTTATCATACTAGCAGCAAGAGCACTTTTTCTTTGACTAACATATACTAAGCAGCTGAAGCTTATAATATATAGAAACCTCCCAATTTGTATATAGGCAGCTTCTTCTGCAGATGGCCAACAAAATTTCAAAGTCTGCAAAACCTGCTTATCTGGAAATGCCTTATAATGGAATTCTGGTTCTGTATATACAGCTGAACTCAAGTGGGAGTTAAGTGATTTACAAAACTAGGTCCATCTAGCCTTGCTTCTGCTTAGCCATTTACATAATTACCTTAAGTGGTACAAAAAATATCTCAAAACAGCTTTTCTGGCTATTATTTTGCATCAGGAACAAAATAAAGAGTGATCCAATGTTTAGAGAAAATACAGTTTCTCATTATACTTTTATGGTGTAGGGAAGTGCCCTGGACTTTTCTCCTTCTCCAAAACCCTGATAAAAATGCATTCATGTGAATGAAACAAAATGAAGTTTCATGGCTGAGAGATTTCAAACAGAGCTGAGAGGTCATTCTGGAGGTTATTCTTATGCATTATATGGATATCTCGTTTTAGTTTTTAGTGTATTAGAATAGCTAGAAGGAAATACCTGAAACTGTTGCACGACAATCCAGCAGCCTTGATTCTTGATGATGATTATAGAACTATATGGCTTTTAATTGATTGTGTAAACCTTGGGCCTGACACTCTCTTTATCCAGTGTACAGGCAAATAAGTAAGAAAATACAGACAAAAAAATAAATAAATAATGGGGGTGGGGTAAGAGGTGTGGGTTTTGGGTGTTCTTTTTAATTTGGGGGGGACGGATAATAAAAATGTTCTAAAATTGATTGTGGTGGCAATGAATGCACAACTATTTGACGAAACTGTGAGCTACTGATTGTATACTTTGAATGATAATATGGTATGTGAATATATCTTAATAAAATTGCATTAAAATGCATTCATGTGGAGCAGGGGGTAGAGGGACAGTTTAGAAAACACAGAACTTTCCCCAGGCATATACTTTGCCAGGGCCGAGAAATCCCCACCAACTTCCCTATGCAACTGTGAAGTGGGAATGAGATAATGAGATAAGATACGGTGAGAACACAGCCTAAAGTGGCTTCAGGGATATAAATGGCTCCAGTCTCGAAACTGGCTACTTTGGTTACAGCAGAAAAGGAGGAAGCTGTGGGATGAGCTGCATACCTTTCCAGGGAGTCAACGACATGGGGACAACTGGTAATGAGTGAACAAGGTCTCCTTTGATGGCATTTTACTTGCTTCATCTCTAGTAGGGACCTGGTTTATGTGATTTGGATTTAAATGCAAATGTGGATGTGTATTCTCTGTAATCATCCCCCCTTTTCCTTGCATCCCCATCCCGACACACCTGTCTATCTGTCTTTGCACTGTGGGCCTGGAACGAAACAGGGCTGCAGCATCCCAACCAGGAGATCCTGGGGTCATGAAGTGAAGGGGCCAATTGACTTCCTATCTCACTGCCTCCTCTCAGAATACAATGCTATTGGTCATGATTTAAGTCCATGAAATGTCCTCATAGCAACGGACAGGCCAGTGCTTGCCTGACCAAGACAACCAGTCATCACCACCTGGCCAAGTTGACACATGAACCTGACCACCACAGATAAATAATAGTGAATGTGATAAAATAATTAAGAAGTAAAGAGTTTTGAGAATTTATTACCTTTGTGTTTAATATAATTTGTTCAATATTGTTATATAATTTAATTTTAAATAGTGCCCGTGCTTAATCTGTGATCTATTGATTTGACAAATTTCTTAGCCAATCTGTACAAGTCAGCCCCAATACACAACGGGACTTAGACCCCTATTCTTGATATAAGGGGGAGCATGCTCTTATAGGGAAGGAATAGCAGAGGGTCATCTTTGGACCACCAAAGGAGGAAATTACTTCTAGCATTCAAAGCTTGTGTCATTAAATCCCAGACTTTCCACCACAAGGTTTTCTGTCCTTTATCTGCTACAATCTGCCGAAGGCAGGGGCCACTGGTGCACAGTTTGTGTTCTTGGGCATCAGTATAGGGTAACTAGCATTTAGAGGGGTCGGCACCAATCACGTATGTAGTGGCTCTCTTCATGAGGTATTGTAACTGAGGTGCTCATAGATTTTTTTCTGCGTAAACAAAGGAATTGTAATTTTCTTTGTACCATCGAAGAGAAAGCATAATCTACATTTATGATTCATAATTTACTTAGCCAATTTCATGCACTTTGGTCAATAGTGTCATATTTTTGACGGTTACTAGTCTCAGCTCCTATTAAGAGTAGGTAGAGATAACAGGAATATTTAAAGTAGTGAACAGAGTAGAATAATTAGTCTGTAAGATCTTTCCTATCTGAACACCAAGCATCACAGTTATCCTTGCCTCCCCACATCAGTCACTGTCCCTGCCATGTGCTCGGGCTCCTCCCTGATCTCTGCTCTCTCCTGTTCAGCCAGAGCACAGAGCTCCTGATTTTTCACCAGCAGAGGCAGAATTAGTGTTATTTGGGAATCCTCTTTGGACCACATCAAGGATTTTCTGTACTGCTTTTCTCATTTTCCCTCTTCCCTCCTATTAAAGATGGAAGGTTTTGCAAGGTCCTTCCCTTTTCAAACGTCCTTATGCTGCGGAGGTTTTGCAAGGTCATTACCTTTTCAAATGTCCTTATGCTCCTTTTCAGAAACACTGCTCCACTCTTCCTTGCCACTTCTTCTGCCTGGGTATTACATGCTTCCTTCCAGAACCTTTAGAAGGCATGCTGGCAATTAAAAAGCCAATGAAAAGTCTTTCTGCCTGTCACCAAAATGCCTAGTGCTCTCCATTTGGATGGAGTATTTCTGGTGCCCCCCAGAAATAATGTTTCACCTTATTTGGGGGCCTCTCTTTTAAGTTCATAATTGTCTTTGGGGAAATGGGTATACTATCAGGAGACATTTTGGATAAATTCATATATTTATGAATATTAATATATAAGATATTCACTGCATCTTATATAAATAGAAGTTGTATATTTCTGGCCCTTTGAAAATGCTAAACAGGCTACTCTGCTTTATTGAAATCCTTTAATAGGAGGTAAGCTGACACTTGTATTCTTTTTTTTTGTTGTTTTGCATGGGTAGGCACTGGGAATTAAACCCAGCTCTCCAGCATGGCAGGCAGAAACTCTGCCTGCTGAGCCACCGTGGCCCACCCAGCACTTGTATTCTTGAAGGAAATGAAGCATCAGTGTCCATCGAATTTCTGAGAAATAAGCTCCATGGCCTTGGCAAACCCAGTTCCTGTCTTGTTAATAAATAGTGATATTTGGGAAACTAACAGGCAGACTTAGGGTCTAGTGATTACAATCATTGCATAAGATGACAAAGAAAGCAGAAAACAGCCACTTTAAGTTAGTTCATTCTCAACTTTAGCACTGCTGAAGGAGTTAGAAAACAACATATTACAAAATAAATCTGTGACGATTTTGAACTTTCTTCACAGTCTAATACCTAGTTATGTTCTGCATCTTTCTTTATGAGAAGAGAAACCCTCAGGACATAGCGTTATGCTTGGACGACTGCTCTTTTGCTCTGTAAACACATTTTTAAAGTGTACTGTAATGTCATTTTGATGGCTTAATTTCTGGAAAGATTTGGATAATTACGTTTTTAGGAATGTACTCAGCCCCATTTTGGCAGCTCGGCGTTCCTTTTAATAGCAGCTGTTGCTTACCTTTTTTCTCATTTATTTTCTCTCTCTCCTGCCTTCAGTTGTTTTGCTGATTTGGGGACTTGACCTCGGATTAAATTAGTTTCCCTGTAACATTCCCGTGAATCATATGTGATATTTTAATGGTTAATTACTACATAGTATCAGCCTGTCATACAAAAGCAGGCTGTGAAATTAGAGCAAAATTGTACCCTTTCCTTGTGACAGAAGAAATCACTATAAAAAAACAGAAGGAGCAGAGTGGGATTGTAGTAGGGTGCCTCTTTCCCATCTTGTAGGTAAACGCTGAATCGGTTCCCTAAGTAACAAAGCCTCTTTTAGCGCACACTGAAATAAAATAATGCATTTATACCAAATAGCCGGTGGCAATTCAGAGAAATAAGAAGACTCAAACAAAGGAATAATTTAGGATAGTTACTTTCTGGAATCCACATCTCTTTTGTTGTTCCTTAATCAACTGTGATCGCTAAAGACCACGCGTCGTCTGCTGGAGAGGGGACGTTAGTGTAGGGCAGTGGTGCCGCCTAGCGGTGGGAAAAGGAAAGCAGCTATGGCGCTAGGACTAGGATTTGGTAATGTATCATTCTTTTATTCCTTCGAAAGAATAATTTAATGCTTTTTGTATTCATGACATGGTACTAGACAATACTCAGAATTAATTCAAAATTAAAAAATAATTATAGTGGTAGCCAGCATTCACTGAGTGTTTGCTATGTACCATATATTTTATTTTGATCTCCTCATTGGACCTCCATAACTACCCTTCGAAATAGGTCTATTATTATTTTCATTTTACCAACGTTTTTAAAAGACTCTTCTAGAAAAGACAGTTTAAGACATCAAGCGTGTGTAGCTATGTTTGGTCTCCCTACAATTTAGATGAGCCTTCTTTTCATGACACCATTTTGAAACCTACGTTTCAGTTTTTCATGAACCTTTATGCCAAGCACACTCATGGATAACTCTTTCCCAGTTGTTCTGAACTTTAAGGTCTGTTTCTTTCTGTCCCAAACCAGAAGTACTTTGCACTTACCGGTCCCAAACTTTGTCCTTACTTGTCTACAGAGCCTCCCAAACTACTCTGCAAGATTAATGTCATCAGCTCAGCCTACAGCCCCACCCCCCACCGCCCACTTCTCGACTGGCTGAGACCCAGGAACCTGGGGACTCTGGGTTTGGAGAGAAGAGCTTTAATGCATGCACCCATTTCATCCATCCCTCAACAGAGTCGTTTGCCATTGAAGATTTATTGAGCAACTACCGTGTGCCCGAAATATGAATTAGATTCTGCTGTGCAGTGGATTATGTCCTCACTAAGCTTAGCAGTGATTCAGTAGATCTAATGGGGCCTAATGGATGAATACAGAATACCATCGAAGGTCTGATTTGGGAGGGAAAGGCAGATCAGAAAATGCTCCCAAGAGAATATGATATTGAAGTTCTACAATGAAGAATGCAATGAAGTTGGATAGGTAAATGCAGTGTGTTGGAGAAAGGGGTGGCAAAGGAAGATCAATTCAGGCACAGGGAAGAAAGAGCCTGTGCTAAGGTGGGAGGCCAGAGGGAGTGCGCTTATTGACACTTATTTGAAAACACTGGTGAGCTGACTCTACCCCCAGTGTTGGGTCCATTCTGAATGTTGCCCTGGGTCACCTCATGGTGACACTCATGCCTCACGAAGCCTGAGAAGAGGACAAGTGGGAGAATGATGAGCATTATAGGATGGTCTGGGCAGACGAGTCAGGGTTGCAAGCCTTTGAACAATTGGTGGTGGGATGAATGCGGGATTTGGTTCACTAGGAAAGCTGATTCCTTCTGCTCAGTCCATCAAAGATAGGGCTGAGGTTTTTGCCTATTGACCCAGGGTAAGAAAATAATGCAGGATTTGGTGCCTGGAGTATCGATATTATTTCAGAGTGTTCAGGAGGAAGAAGAGGCGGAGTGGGAGAGGAAAGCTAGATAAAGGTTGAGTATGAGAGGAGCTGGGAATGGGATGAGAGGCTCAAAGGCAGAAGGTAGGTCAAGGTTAGAATCACTGGAACCATTGGGAGGAGCCCCAGGGGCATATTTGTAGCACTGAAAAGGGATGGGAAGACCATGTGCAAACCCAAATACGCTTTTTGTCCATAATACCCTAATGTGCTAGAATGTAAAATACTAAGTTACATAAAATGAGCCCCACAAATGATGCAATCCAAGTCAAAATACTTTTGGTTTGGTAATAGTGACAATACAAACATCACACATTTTTCATCATCCTGGACATTAAAAACAATGAAAAAACTATAAAGTCCCCCTAATGGAGAAAGTGACTGCCAGAGATCCGTGTGGGTCTGTGGGTTTAATAATTGTGTTCCTCTGCACAACTGTTAATTGTAAAGGGACTGCTTCTAGTTGCAGAACAAAACCCATGAGGCCATCCCCACGCCTCAACTCCGGATTCGCCTGTCTGTGAAAATGCCACGAACATCTGATTGGTCCCACCTCTCTCCCTTTGATGCATCCTGCATCTGTCTGAGGATTTGGCATTATTGCTAAATATATAATGGAAGGTAGAAAACATAGAGTGATTATTTTCCCCCACTGCCCTGTTTGAGTCTTCTTTAAGTAAAAAAGAAGAAAACAAAACCATTCTATTTCCCAATACATGGTATTATTCTTTTTGCATAATTATTTCCTTATTGTATAAAGGTGTAAAATACCAGTTGGCTGCCGATAACCAGAGAATCCATTAAATGCTGCAAGGAGTTTACGTAAATTTCTAACCCTTCACTGTACAGAAAGCTTAAAAACAGACAGTAGAGAGAAGTAGCACAAGGCTATGGCTAAGGGCGTGGATCTTAACCCAGGGGTCAGACTGCCTGGATTGGAGTCTTGGCTCCCACACATTTCAGCTTTCTTTTCTCTTCAGTCAGTCGCTTAACCTCAGTGTACCTCACTATACGCTGGAGTCGTTTTAGCACCTGCCTTAGAAGATTGTCTTTGCATAAGTTAAATAAAGCAGTTCTTTACAATCGTCTAGCCCACAAAAATGCTTTCAGGCAGTGAGCTATTTTACTGTCTTTCCACGTAGTTGTCAGTAATGGTACAAGTTAACCACTTTGCAAGGGCAACCTGAAAAAACATTAAAATTGTTTCTTGCTTTTATCCTGGTTTCTTTTAGCCCTGGGCGGTGGTTCGCAAACTTGAGTGTGCATCCCCGTCACCTGCAGGGCCTGGTAAAACACAGATTGCTCGGCCCAGCCCTAGAGGTTCCCTAGGTCTGAAGTGGGACCTGAGAATTTACATGTCTAAGTTCTCTGGGGATGCTGTCGCTGCTGGCTCAGGGGTGCCGCTCTGAGAACCACTGGACCTGTGGTTCAGTTCCTAACCTTCGGATGCGTGTGTTTGCACATGTGCTGTGATCTCTGAATCAGCCAAAGGCAGGAAGGGAACTGGCGTTGTTCACTGAGTACGTACCTCGTTCAGGGCTCTGCGGAAGGCACTTGACGTTGGCCATTTTTTAAAACCTGGACACTCTCCTTATGATGTAAGTAGTTATTATATCCATTTTATAGATGACAAAACTGAGACTCGGAAAGGTAAAATAAACTGCCTCAAACCAGAGTGGGCATTCAAACTTTTTGTCTGACTCCAAAGTCCTTATTCTTTCCCCATTATTCTATGTTGGGTCACAGCAGAATGCTGTCAGAGGGAGAACAAAACAGATCTCAGCTGAAAGAAGCTAGAGACAGGGCCACTTCCTGGGGCTAGGGAAGTAATGGGGAAAAAAAAAAAAGCTTTCTAACTAGAAGCACTGGGAGATTGGGATTGGGAGGTTCCAATGGATCCAGAAATAACCCTCAAGAGAAAAGGGCGGTATTCACACTGTGAAGAGCCAAGTACTCCAATTAGGCACTCCAGAGAGTAATAACCAGTTAATTTTCCCACTCCTCTTAACCTTATCTTCTTGCCTGTGCTCCCTAAAGGGGTCAGATACTGCAGCAATCAACATGAGCTCTGTGTATAAATGCTAGGTGAGGAAACTGCAGAGGAGACCGCACTCCTTCTCACCTGCAACAGACCCATTAGGGAAGGGCAAAAGCTCAATTCTATACAAAATGGAAATATGACACAGGTTGGATGTCTTGACTACTAAATTGAGACCATGTTCTAGTTTGCTAGCTGCAGGAATGCAATTTACCAGAAATGGAATGGCTTTTAAAAAGGCGAATTTAATAAGTTGCTAGTTTGCAGTTCTAAGGCCGAGAAAATGTCCCAATTAAAACAAGTCCATAGAAATGTGCAATCTAAGGCATCCAGGGAAAGAAACCTTGGTTCAAGAAGGCCAGTGAAGTTCAGAGTTTCTCTCTCATCTGGAAGGGCACATGGTGAACACGGCATCATTTGCTATCTTCTTCTCCTGGCTTCCTGTTTCGTGAAGCTCCCTGGGAGGCATTTTCCTTCTTCATCTCCAGAGGTCTCTGGCTAGTGGGCTCTGCTTCTCGTGGCTATGTCTTCTGCTCTGCTCTCTCTGAATCTTCTTCATTCTCTAAAATGTTTCCTTTTATAGGACTCCAGAAACTAATCAAGATCCACCCAAATGAGTGGAGACATGTTGTCACCTGATCCAGTTTAACAACCACTCTTGATTGGGTCACATCTCCAGGGAGATGATTTAATTACAGGTTCAAACATACAGTATTGAATAGGGATTATTCTGCCTTTTCAAAATGGGATTTTGATTAAAACGTGGCTTTTCTAGGGGACATACGTCCTTTCAAACCAGCATAGACCACGTCTTATAAATTGAAATGCCTGGTAGGTTATGTTATCTAGTGGGGTTTACCTGAATTTTTGCATAGGCTCAGACAAAAATTAGCCACACAAAATGCCCTATGATTGCATCTTGTGCAATGGAGAACGAATTACTTCTTCCAAGATAAGTTGGGTCTGTCCATTGCCCTATCCCATTTGTGTGACTTTCTGAATTCCTTTCTCTTAAAACTTTCCTTGATTCTACCTAAACAAGAATGTGTTAGAGGTGAAATACAGTGAGCAGTGAGGGCAAGAGCAGACAATATGGTTTTGCTTATGTTCTTGATCTCCTATGGGCATTTTGGGGCCCGATCACCTTTTGGTTGTGTGAACTTGAAGTGATCTGAAGCTGTACCATATTTGATAGGAAAGCATGTTGCTGTCAGCATGGATGTCAAAAACAAATGTGTCCACGTCCAAATTTGGGGGCATATTTTAACCATGTTATATAAAGAAATAAAACCAACTCTTTCTTCTTTGAAAGAAGAACACATTGTTAAGACTTGCCATTTGTTAGTACCTTCTTTTCTTCTTTGCAGACAGATCTAAACTATGTGAAGCTTTCTCTTTGGTATTTGAGCTTTCGAGCTTCATCCATTGTTGTTTGATTTTAGTTTTTGATATTTGCAAACTTTCTCCCATTTTATATTCATATATGTGTGGAGCACCAAGATGGTACATGAATTTGTTTTTGTTTCTAAAGAAGGAGGTAAACATATTAACATTTAATCTTCCAGTAATGGAATCGGAAACAAAATTCTCAGCAACTTACAATGCTGTTCGGAGATGTTTCTCTGCTGCCTGTTGTGAGAAGTTAGGGTATGTAAAATAAATGATGTATGGAGCTGTAGGAATGCGACTTTTCCAGGCTACCTTATGTCTAAGGAACATTAAACATAGGGTTCTCGTTTAGCAAATAAATAACCATTCATTTCAATGGCTGCATAGTCTGGACGTTCGTGCATATTTTTGCAAAGATAAGGAGAGGCCATTAGGGATTTAATATAAAATAAATCGCCAAGGGGTCTTCTTGTAGTCCTAGTGTCTCTCTGCCACATGGTGTGTTACTAATGTTCATAAATGGGCTTAAATGAATTTGTTATCTGTATTACATTTGCAGTGTGTATATATTTATATATTATTTTTTAATTGTGTTTAAAAATAAAACAGTAAATACATCATTTTGGAGAGTTGAAAACGTAGAATACGTAAATCAATCAGCTTCAATTAGTATTTAAAAATGTCAGTATTTTAGATTTGCCTGTGGTGTATTTACCCCACAGAGTTTAATGTGTTTTAGCTTTGTGATCTGCGAGGTAGCCATATGGTTAATTTGTCACCTTGTAAGAATAGAATGTTGCAATCCAGGCTCCGTGAATGATACAATGCTTAGGCACAATTGGAAGAGTCTGTGTTATAGTTTTTTATTGATGCCGTAGGTCAGATTTGAACCAGGTTTGATGGCCTGGCCGAGCCAAGGAGCTCTGCTGCTTGATTTCCTTCTTGAGTTACCCTTACCACTTTCACATTAATAGGAAGACAATGGCAGGAAATGTTCTGCATCCTTTAAAACTATTTGATTGTATCTCTTATTGCATCCACAAGGTAGTTGAGCTAAAAGAGTTTACTTTTAGACTTTTATTATTTTTCACAATGCTAAGTAGAAATCGTACTTTTTACAATAAGTAAAATTTAATAAATTATAACCTAAAAGATACGTTTCTGTTTAGATTAGACTCTGGAATGATTCCAAATGGCTCTGATAACATTTTAAAATATAGTTAACACATGTTATAAGAAGCGCTTTGATCTCTTTGATGTCTGTGCAGTAGAAATGATTCTTAATAGATCATCACTTTAAGAAATTCGTTACTTGAAGATGCCAATTAATTTACTACTTTTCATTAATAATCTGCTATGTGATTTTAAATTGTTGTGTTTGTGCTAAATTTTATCTATCCATTTTGTATTCCAAACACAGATTATGGCATAAATATGCAATTCTCATTCTTTTCTCCTGATTTATTTGAGACTATCCTTTTCAAAAAGAGCAAAAATCTTTCCAAATTACTTGCAGCCAACATTTTATTTTGAATCACTGTTTATGCAATGCTGTCACATGTAGAGATATCATTCAGTTCAAATATTTATTAGATAACTATTAGACCTTGGTTAATCGCCTTCATATACATTTGTTTCTGAACACAAATGCAACCACTGTTTTCTCATCTAATACGAGGAGAAAGGTAGTTGGAGAGCATGTGTGTGTAACCTTTGCATTTGATGGGAAAGGAAAATGTTGCTTATTTTGACTTCTCTAAAAATGACCAGTTTATCATTTGGGCATAGTTGTTTTTGCTTTTATCTCTGCTTTACTGAAGGTCTTTATGGGGCGTGGACTGTAAAAGCAGGAGGTGATTTTTGAAAAACCTTAAGTGTAAAATATATCTTTTGTCATTTCTTCACACGTTATTCGGCATATACACACACTCTAACACTTGTAAGTGTTATTTTTGAATAGATGAAATTGCCCTTGGTTCTTTACCAATTCAGGTGAACACTTAAGGGGAGCAAGGGTTGCTGCAGAGGTAAATTCTTCACCCAGGGCCTCACAGTACAGTATTTATCTTTTTTGAAGCACTACTGACACAAAAATTATCTAAGCTCACAGAGGTTAGCAACATATTCCCCTCCCCCCCCCAAGAAAAACAGAACACTTATTTTTGGATAATAATTAAAGGTGAAGATGTTGAGTCAAAAAATTAATTTGGATACTCTTTAAACTGAAAATAATAATACCAGGAAATTACAGTGACAAATAATCTCATTTGTAGTTTGCTTTGCTATTTCCAAATAAAGTATCAATCATGTTTCTGCTAGAAAGAAAGGGAGACTGCTTGCCATTTCCTGGCCACTGTGGCTACACATTCCACAGGTCATTTCAGGCAAAGGGGTCCTTAGATAGTAGTTCTTTCATGGTTATTGAATTTCTAATAAATTTTTTTGCATGCCACATTGCATATCAGTAAGTTATAAACTATCCTAAACAAGTCAGAATTGACTGTAATACAGTCGCTACTAAGCAATGCAGAGTTTTATGGTATCTATAAAAGTATTTGCAGTTGTCATGCAATTAACTTTTTTTGCCCTTCTAGTCGAAGCAGAGCTTTTATTGCCCTGACCAGCCTGGCTTAATATACTGGTGGGTCAAAGTTCATCCACGCTCTGATAAACACCTGCTTTCTGCAGGCCCAGGATCATGTAACATGACATCTCCTAAATTTAATGCAGAACAAATTATGACCCCCAGTACACGCACACTGAATCTTGTATCCTCCCTTGTTTAATATCTCATTAAAGTACTGTGGTAGCTGTTTACGTGCTCAGTTGTGACAAAAACAAATTTTATGCATTGATCAATATTTGGCAACACACCTGTGAGTGGACAACACAGTCACTGATTCTAAATTTTGATCTCATTGTCCTATACACAAAGTCTCCTACCCTAGTGATCTAGACTGGTTCTTTTGCCAGCATTAGCCGCAGGCAGGGCAGTCTCAGGTGCCTTTCCCCAGAGCCTCCCACAATTGTGGCTTTGGATCTTTCTACTTCGGGTTTGCAGGAGTCAGGGAATGTTGAACCCAAGGACAGAAATTTTGCACCAGCCCAACTGTTTATTACAAAACCTTCTCCTCCTTGGTCAACTCCTGGTTGTGTGCTTGGGGATTCTCCAATGTCAGTAGGGAGAATGCAGGGAGAGGGGCTTGAGCTCTCGGCAGTTGTTTGAGGTGGCCCGTTGTAGGTCTCTGTGCATATTTGGAGATTTAATCTTTTAGCCTTTTTTGTTCCTGGTAAGTGCTTCAAAAACGGCAAGTGCTTTAAAATATGTTTGCCATGCTGAAGCTCAGGAAATTCAGTTCCAGGATGGTTTTGTCATGATGGAATTGGGGAGTGAAGGGTTTTCATTCTGAGGAGCTTCTCACCGTACGTCCTTCTCATATGGACACACACACAAAACAAACACGGAGGCAAGACTCAAGAGCAAAAAAAAGTGAAATGCGACGCAAAAGGGAGGCTAAAGGATATCTGCCCTTAGCAAGGGGAAGGCTGGTTGCTAGGCAGCCCCAGCTGCACTCCCCTTTACACCTGCCTGTATGTAGTAGTTAGATTCAGTTGTCAAGTTGGCCAGGTGAAGGCACCTAGTTCTGTTGCTGTGGACGTGAGCCAATGGTATGTGAACCTCATCTGTTGCTAATTTACATCTGCAGTCAGCTAGGAGGTGTGCCTGCTGCAATGAATGATGTTTGATTTCACTGGCTGGTGCTTAAATGAGAGTGTTCAACATAGCACAGCCCAAGCAGCTCGGCATACCTCATCTCAGCATTCACAGCTCAGCCCAGGCCTTTGGAGATGCAGAAAGGAATCACCCCTGGGAAAGTTGTGGGAACCCAGAGGCCTGGAGAGAAGACCAGCAGAGATCACCCTGAGCCTTCCCACGTAAGAAAGAACCTCAGATGAAAGTTAGCTGCCTTTCCTCTGAAGAACTAACAAAGTAAATCCCCTTCTATTAAAAGCCAATCCATCTCTGGTGTGTTGCATTTCAGCAGCTAGCAAACTAGAACACTGTATATCCCTGAATATTTAGGGCTTTTTCAAAACACTGGATGGATATTCCACCTCTTCTCCTCCCTACCATACAGTTACGGAGAACCAAAACTGTCGTGGGGTCTGGGGAAATCGTGCCACCCGAGGGAAAGCTCAAGGAGTATTAGATACTCAGGAGTTACACTGCTGCTTTTTAGCTGCCAGTGGCTAGGCTCCTTAAAATCCCATGTACTGAGCGGGCCATGGTGGCTCAGCAGGCAAAATTCTCACCTGCCATGCCCGAGACCCAGGTTCGATTCCCGGTGTCTGCCCATGCCAAAAAAACCCACAAAATACCACATGTACTTGGGACGGTTCAAGGTCTTTTATGAAAGAGACATATGTACAGAAACCCTTAACATTGCATAAAAGCCACATTTCACTATATACAGGGTAAGGTTGTATTATTAAACAAAGGAAGAAATGCAGATTCATGAATATAATTTCTAAATTTCCAAACTTTAGAAGCGACTTTAAAAATAATAATTATCGTTTTATTTATCTTGAATAATATGGTAAATAACTATAAATTTTTTGTTATAAAACATGCAAACTTTACAAAAACAGAAATTAAAAAACATCTGAAATCCCTCTTTTCAATGACCCAATTCCAAATAAGTAATTTCTGTTGTCAATTTGGTATTTATCTTTTCAGTCCTTTTTCTCTGAGTTTTTGAACATATGTACCTGTAGAAAGGTATATTTTTCATTATACAGAATGGTGAAAAGAAGAAAATATAGCCAATAAAGGAACATAATCTTTCTAGTGGGAGAACTATTACTGTTTTTAAAATAAAATAAAAATAAGGTTAGGACATTTTAAGAACACACAAGAAAAAAACTGAAAAGTAAACCCTTCTCTCTGCCCAGTATGTTCTTTTTTGTACTACATTTCAGCTAATATTGCAGAACTAATGACAGTTTTAAAAGATGCCATTACCTATTCTGCCTACTGTAGCAAGTTACCTTAAGTTACAACAAAATCTTAGGAGTAAGGCTGAATAATATCTGTGATAGAAATACCCTACCCTTTACCAACTCCCATCCTCCCCCACAGAATCATAAGCAACTCTCTTCTGTGACAGACAAATAATGTAAGAATGGCAAAAACCTAGTGCATGTAGCCTATCTCTTGTTCCACTGCCTGGCCATTCTGTCACGTTCTGCTCTGTTGGTCATACTGACTATACTTCCCACCAAAGGATCAGCGGAATTATAGTCTGTAAGAAGTGAGTAGATAGAAAGGAAGACTGAAGAAAAAGTTAGTGCTGGACTTCAGTTATCTTTCAAGATGTCCAAGTAAATAACTCCTTGACTGTTAATATTGCAATGATAGATCTGAGATGTAACCTTTGGAATTTTGAAGGGATATTCTGGTGTAAAGGTAGTATCTAACATCGACTAGTTCCATCCCCCTATCCCATATTATCAACAGCCCCTTCCAACATGAAAAAGTTCGAATGGACATAGCTCGAATACCACTAAAGAATGGGAGAAAGATCAAAGGCGATGGTGGAGTTATATGAAGAAGGTAGGGTTTACCAAATGAGTATAAGTGCTGAATCTTACATTGATATTTCTTTTAGTCTCCAGTACCTTAGAGCAGCTAGAAGTCAAAACCAAAATGGTGGAATTGTAACCCATACCAAACTCTGAAATCTGCTCTACAACTAATTATTGCAATGTACTTTGAAATTTATTGCTTTTTTGTATGTATGTTATTTTCACACACACAAAAAAGAAAAACAAAGAGAAGGAAGAGTATAATAGAGAAGATAGGCTTTGACAAACGAGTGTGACTGCTGAATCATTATATTGATATTTTTGTTGGTCTCCAGTGTCCTGGAGTAACTAAAAGAAAAAATGAAAAATCATGGAACTGTAACCCTTACCAAAATTTAAAATCTGTTCTATACCTACTTGTTGGAATGTACTTGGAAATATATTGCTTTTTTGTATATATGTTCTATTTCACAATGAAAAAAACGTTTAAAAAAAAAGTGGTATCTAGGAAGAGGATGCCACCCTTATAGGCGGATCCTGGAGGCCCTATGATGGTTGATCTCCATTCATAGAAATTATCACCTTTGGGATAACTTGGGACCAGCACTGCAGGTAGGTGGAGGATCTGAAGTGATGTCTGCCAGTTCCTTCCGAGTCCTCTTGGTGCTGGTGGAGAGGAGTTTGGAGTTTTTGCTCATGCTGGCTATACCCTCTTTCTTCTTGGGGGGGTGTGTTTCTTTACTGGTTTGCTGGTTGGAGGACAGAGCTGAGGATGAGCTGGTGCTGGCCCTCCGACACTGTCTCTTTTGAGCTGCCCCTTTACTTCCCCTTATCTCTTCACCTTCCACCAATCATCCATCAAGTCCTGCCACCTCCTTAGCCCAACAACTCCAGAAGTCTTCACTTCCTCCCATCCCTAAGGCTTATACCTTAGTTCAGGTTCTTGTTCTTAATCTTTGGACTCTGGTGAAGCTTCCTTTCTGACCTCCTCCTCTTGAGATGAGCCCTCTCCAATCTGCCTTCCATACTTTCTAAATTACAAGTTGGGTCACGTTATTCTCCCTCTTCAAACCCTTCAGTGCCTGTCTTCCACCTGGGAAAAAAAAGCCCATGCTTTCTAGTTGACTTCAGGAGGTCCTTCTGCATTTGGCTTCTGTGCTTTTCCAATTGCAGCTTCTACCTCCTCCGTAAGAGCCCGTGTTTCATTCCTACCATGCCGAATGACTCGCAAGCAAGATTGAAGGTGCTGTTCCCTCATCACCTACAGTTTTACATGGGCGGTAACTTGCCTGGGTTGTTTTTCCTCCTTGTGCCTGCTTGCCAACTCCTAATCCCTTGAGGCGCAACTGTGGCATCTCCTCCTCTGTGCAGCCCTCCCAAGTCCTCTGGTTAAGAAGAATTAGATGCTCTCTCCCTCTTTGCTCTTCTAGCACCATTTCTATTGCTCTGTCAGAGGCTTTATCACCTTATAATGAAACTGCTGGTCCACTCAACTGTCTCCTTCTTCTATATTGCAACCTTCTTTAAGAATCGAAAATTTGCTTTCTTGGTGTTACTAATTGTGAATTCCAAGCCCCTAGCATATCATCTGGCATGAGCAGGCTCCTTATGAATGCAGGTTGAGTGGTTTAATCAATCAGTGCTTGAATTTGTGTTATAGAATTTCTGCTAAATGTGTCTTCTAATTTCCATTACTTTACTCATTCTAACCTGTTACTCTCCTCTTTCTTTCCTATCACCTTCCCACTCTCCTTTTTCTTCTTCTATGCATATGCATAATTATAATAATGAAGTTTTCTTTCTACAGCCCTTGTCAGTCAATGATATAGTTTCTTAGTTTTAGTCGTGGAACCAATCAGTTATATGGCAATTTCTCTTTTTGACTATTAAATGAACTCCTTTGGAATCTGCGGGATTTGCAGCTCGGATTATTAGAAGAGTATTATGCTTTCCTAATCATTGTACTTGGCAAGTTTCATTAATGATCACATAGCTTTTGTAAAGAAAAGAATTTTATTTACCCAAATTATACACAAGTAATTAAATATTGGAGTCCGGGTTAACTTTGAATGAGACATTTGTGAAATGAGGATTTGGTACAATTAGTGAGTTCCTTCTGATTTATTCAACTCTGCAATTGTTTTTGCTGTTTTCTCCTTGTCCCAAAATCTATCTGCCTAAGGCTTGTTCTCTCAGAAGTTTTCCCAATATGAAAAATCAGAGTCCAGGGCAGAAGTGGATAATTTAATACCAGATGATTTCTGGCCATTTGATTAAAAATTAACTTGTGATTTTTATGTATATCTAGGATTTTTAATTAGTGGGATGCACTAACCATCATGTACAGAAAATAGAATGCATAATTCACTAAAAGTACCATATTTAGACCCTTTAATTACAGTATATTATTATTATTATTATTATTTTGCATGGGCAGTCACCAGGAATCAAACCCAGGTCTCCAGCATGGCAGGTGAGAATTCTGCCTGCTGAGCCATTGTCGCACTGCCCAATAAAAGTGTATTTTTACAATGAACAAAATGTTTGCATTTACCTCCTATTTCATTTGCACCGTTCTGTCCTTCCTCCTGTCCCTCTCTCTTTCGCAGACTTGGTTATAAGAAACTTTAAGGTGGAGAGAGCATGCTATCACAGGGGCTCTCAGCAACTCAAAATTAGGGTGAATCATAAGCTCAGACAAGTTGAGTCACAAATTCTTTCTAGGCTGAGCTTTACCCTCTGGACTGTCTCAGGACCCAGGGCTGTCCATGAAGATGCAGTTTGCAGAATGACACTGGAGGGACCAGAAAAACAATCCGTTCTCCTCTCTGAAATAAGGCAGAGACTTTTTCAGAGGCAGGAGTCCGTGTCTAGTGCCAGATTCTTCTCTACCTCTGTCTGGGTCTTACCAGCCTGGTGGCTGGAAAGTTATGTGCCACGACAGGTTGCAGACGTCTTTAAAGGCCAGCGCTGTGGCGGCTGGCATCGTTCTGGGATGCCAATCGCTAGGTGGAATGAAAGCTTATGCAAATTTCTGGAGATTGGCCAAACCTACCTTTCAGTCCTGGACAACTGGGGCCTGGCTGCCTGGACCGGTGCTGTTCACTGAAGCCCAGATTTGCAGGTAAAGCCTGTCGGTCATCTGCACACTGACCATGTGTTAGAGCAGCGGGAGCTGAAATCTCCTGCCCTTCTTCATGGCACACAGAAGAACACCGGTGTTTTTTTCATCTAGTAGGTCTAGATCCAGAGTCTGATGATTCGGATAATAATAATAATAATATAATAATAATAATAATAACGAACACCTCAACTGCTCAGTATATTCCCAACACTTCACTTCAAACTTGATGTGAATCACCCCATTTCATTCTTAAGGTCACTGAATGAGGTAGTTACTATAATGACTATAATGTCTGAGGCTTAGAGAGGGCATCTCACTTGTTCACAGTCACACAGCTACTAAGGGTTGGAGGAGCTGAGATTGAAGCCCAGGGATACCATGTCCAGAGGCCGAGCGCTTTCCCATCCACAAAGTGCCCCCAGGTCCCCCCGAGAGATGAGGCGCATGGTGCGAGTCCGCGGTGAGTCCTCATGCCTGGCTCTGCTGTTCAACGTCTGAGCGTGTTTATCTAGTTTCTCTCAATCACGGTATCCTTGCCTGTGAAGAAGAAATTTAAAAACCTACTTCATAAGATTATTTGAGGATTTAATGTACATAAAATGCTTAGGAGTTCCTCCTGCATATTCAATGCTCAATAAATAGTAACTAGCATTATTAAGCTAGGCATTATTCAAATATCATAAAACTTGCTTGGCTCTAGACAAAGTGATGCACTGTTAAGAAGGCAAAGGACTAATGAGGTTGTCCTGGCCTCTGTGAGACTTTCAAACCATGTGTACACTGCTTCTCCCCTTGCTCCTGGCAGACCATGGGGAAACATTGATATCTAGCTGATTTCAAGATCTCGGGCAAGTGGGCAGAGGTCACCGCAGCTCTGGATGCTCAGCGCTCTCTGCAGCTATTGCGTTGTGCTCCATTCCTGCTCTCCTCTTCACCCACCCCGGCCCTTTCTCTGCATCCCACCAGCATCAGAGCTTCCTTCCTTCCCATCTTGCCTCATTTGCCCTGTCTCAGTCAGATGCTTCCAAATCTAGTCTGGAGGCAGAATGCTCTGAGACTTCATCTATTCTTCTAAATTGATTATTTATTTTAGAGTCCTTTCTCTGCTTATCTACTGCATCATCGCAGCTGCAGCCAGTGGGTGGTCCCTGAGCCAGTGTCAATGAGACAAAGGCCAGAAGGTTGCAAAGGAAATACTGTCAACAAAGGCCCCGTGTTTCCTCTATGAAAATTTGGTCATATACTGCGTGTGCATGCACTGGAGGATAAAGACCAGCTGGGGCAGGACTTACCTTCACTTGACTATAGCAACATATAGTCAACAGATTGCATGTGTTCTCAGAGGCCCCCAAGGAGAGCTGGGCTGTCTTCGCTCAGGCCAGGCCATCTGAGCACTTACTCTTTGCCAGCACGGTGCCGGCTGCCTTCACGTGTGACCTCGTTGAATCCTCATGCAGATGCAATGCTGGAGATTTGTGTTCTCATTCCCATTTTACAGATAAAGAAATAGAGGCTTGTAAAGGGTTTGTGATTTCTCATACTGGTGCTAAAGGTCTTAGCCACCATCCAAAGAAAGTTTTGGAAAGCAGACTATTGATACTGAATGAAGAATATCCAACAATGTAATTCTGTGGTCTTGCTTGCAACAACTTTAGAGTCCAAACTCTTCACATAAGCAAGGGACAGTCTTCTTGTGGTGGTAAAAGGGCAGTGCTTTTTGTTTTTCCTACCTGAGTTGATCATTGAGGAACTCGAGAGATAATTAAAGGGGCAGACAACTAAAATGCACAAGTATTTTGTGTCAGAAATAGGAGTCTCTAGGTCTAAGAAAGATGAATATATGATTCTCTAAATATTTGTTCTAGTAGAGTTTTGACAACCTCCTTCAGATCCCTGCCCCACATTCTTCACACTAATAATAATAGAAAAAGAAATCATTTTCAGAACTTGGGTTCCAAACAATAATGAAATGTGCTGTCCCTGACTTCAAAAAGTTTGATCACTAACTGTCCTCTGTTGTGTTTGGAAGTCTCAATGGATTTCTAATCAAGTTTCTTCAGTGCTTGCTGAATATTATTGACACTCCAAATAAACTGCACAGAATTAATTCAACAATGAAAAAAGTCATTTCTCCTCATATGTCTCAATCTTATATTTGCCGTATGGGTGGCACAGCATCATTCTCGCAGCAGGCCTAATTTATGGCAAACACCCATCCACACCCAGTGAGTATGGGAGAACAGAGTCTCTCTCCCCGTTATTTTTATCCTTTGCTTTGCCCACACTGTTTATAATGTACGGAGGTGTAGATTTTCTGGTAATAAGAGTGGGCAGAGGATTGAAGCTGGTAAACATAAGAAGGTGCAACGAAGTAAAATTGCAGCTGAGAGTTCTGTTGTTGCCTGCATCTTAGATGTGAGAGTGTGGATGTCAGACCTGACTGATCAAATGCTTTGGTGTTTTCCCAGCATGAACTTT
The DNA here is from genome assembly GCF_023851605.1 of Tamandua tetradactyla. NCBI lineage: Eukaryota > Metazoa > Chordata > Mammalia > Pilosa > Myrmecophagidae > Tamandua > Tamandua tetradactyla. Next base: position 107,248,654 of record NC_135328.1, on the reverse strand, counting down.
CACCATTGCCAACTAGGTAGTTGCAGGTAGAAGCTCTGCAGGATTCTATAGTTGACATCCTTAGTCTATTGATTAATTTATTTAAATAAACTCACCCTGCACTGGGCATGGGAATTACTGAGGTGCAAAGACGTGGTCTCTTTCCTCAGGTTTCTCCAAAAAGACACATATGCTTCTTTTTTTCCTTCAGAAAATTATCAGAGAGTAAATATTTATGCTTAACTGGGGTTATGAACAAAATTGGTCTTGAGGGTTCAGGGGAGGTTTCATGAAGAAAAAGAAGATCCAACTGCTATAATAAGGACTTCCTCTCAGTTCCTCTCTTCATCCTACATTGTACTGGCTCATCTCAAAACCCATGTTGTAACTGCCCTAGACACAATTAACTAAGAAGTGGCCCCACCCTTGCTTCCTCTGCTTTTTGACCCTTTATTTATGGTTGTTGTGTAGATATCATTCCTTTTAAAGATGGATTATGCATTTATCTGAAGTTCTTGTCATCTTGTCCTCAGAATTGGGGTCTTAAGCTTTCCTCAGTGGGACACCTGCCCAGCTTCTTGGCACCTGGAAGATGCATCAGGCATTGCAGAGATGCTTAATGAAGATTTGTTGCCAATCATCTTTAGTAACCCATAGCTGGAGTTTCCAGGGTGTGAGAGGGGAGGGGAGAGGAGCAGCCCGGGTAGCACAGTGTTATGCAGTGGAGAAGCAGGAAAACATCACCGAGGTTGTGATCTCACAGCTGTGATCACCTGGGAAGACCTCGTGGGGCAGGTTGATGATATCCCATTGAAAAGCTCTCTACCCTGTTCCCACGTAGACTCTAGATGGCAGGACCTCCAGGGATGCTGCGTATTCCCGCAGTCTTTTCTGTTTTGAGTGTTGCTGCTCATTCGCCAGGTTCCATTCTCAAAGGAAAGCTTCCACACTGCAACCCCTAGAATAACAGATTTTATTTGGAAAGAGAATGTGATTCCCTGACAATGTGGAAAGACTACTGGTTGAGAAACTTGAAGCCTTGGGTTTGAGTTCTGGCTGCACCATATACTAGCACTGAGAGCTTCTGCAAGTCAAAATCTCTTTGAACCAGTTTCTTTTCTTATAGATGGGAATAACAGTGACTGCTCAGGTTGCATCAAAAAGTCGTGAGGTCTGATGCAACAATGGATGCTAAAGCCTTTGTAAAAGGTAAAACACTACCTGTGAAGGTTTGACGTTGTGTGTACCCCAGAAAAGATCATGTTCTTGAACCTAATCCATTCCTGTGGGTGTGGACACATTATAAGTAGGATCTTAACCATAAATTGAGATGTGACCCACCTCATTCAGGATGGGTCTTAATCTTACTAGAGTCCTTTATGAGAGGATTAAAAGACAGAGAGAAGACACAGAAAAATCCTCAGAGAAGCTTAGAGAGAAAGAACGCACAGAAGTTAAAAGAGACAGAAGCTAAAAGAGAGGAACACGCAGAAACTCAGAGAGAAAACCACTGAAGCCTGAAGCTGGAAGCAATGAAACCTAGGAGAAAGGGGAGAGACCAGCAGATGTGCCATGTGCCTTCCCATGTGACAGAGGAGTCCAGCCCACTAGCAGTCTTTCTCCAGGAGGAAGTTATCCTATTTGTTCTAGTTTGCCAGCTGCCGGAATGCAATACACCAGAGATGGACTGGCTTTTAATAAAAGGGTATTTACTTTGTTAGTTCTTCAGAGGAAAGGCAGCTAACTTGCATCTGAGGTTCTTTCTTATGTGGGAAGGCACAGGGTGATCTCTGCCGGCCTTCTCTCCAGGCCTCTGTGTTCCAACAACTTTCCCCAGGGTGATTCCTTTCTGCATCTCCAAAGACCTGGACCGAGTTGCAAGTGCTGAGATGAGGTATGCTGAGCTGCTTGGGCTGTGCTACGTTGAGCTCTCTCATTTAAGCACTAGCCAATTAAGTCAAACGTCATTCATTACAGTAGGCACGCCTCCTAGCTGACTGCAGAGGTAATGAGCAACAGATGAGGTTCATGTACCATTGGCTCATGTCCACAGCAACAGAACTAGGAGCCTTCACTTGATCAAGTTGACAAGTGAATCTAACTACCACACTATTGTTACCTTGCCATTTTCATGGCCTCAGAATTGTAAACTTGTAAGTTAATAAATCCCCATTGTAAAAGCCATTTCTGGAAAATTGCATGTTGTCAGCTTTAGCAAACTAAAACACCACTCAAATAAGAGGGATGTGCAGGGAAAGGTGCAGTTTTCTGATTTTTTTTTTTTTATCATCTCAGGGATGATGATATACTTGGAGGGGACTTGCCTTGAAGCTGTGCGTGCAGGAAAGTTTACCTTAAAATGTAAAACTGTCATTTGCCCATATTGAAATATGATGGTGGACACTGAAGGAAACTATGGAGAATCTTTAAGCTCATGTTAAGCCCCCTCTTTGGGTCTTCCCCTGGAAGAGAATGAGTCTCAGGAGTTTGTACTTTCTGTTTTTAGCAAGACACAGTCAGGAGAGCTGTATTTGCTTTATTTTGAAGATTATATACATACCCTTTACTGAGATTCAAAACCGCAAAATGGAGACCTGATTTGTTCGACTAAATACCTGTTCAAGTGCCAACTATATGCCAAGACTTATTAGTTCCTCTGTTCTTCCAAATCTGAGTTTTGCTCTTTTCTTATAACAGTGGTGATCCTACAATCTCCAGTCACCAGATGGGGCCCCACTCAGGTTTTCATTATCGCCAAACTGGAATAGTAATAATAACCAGCAAATCACAGGTGCTTAAATTGTGTTCGGCTCTGTTCTATGTGCTTTCTGTCCATTTATTTAATACTCTCAACACACTGTTGTCATCAGTGTTCTCATTTTACAGATGAGAGAGATGGAGTTTTTCCTCAACGGCACATGGCTAGTAAGTAGACAAGCCCTTGAACTCAGGTAGTGTAGCTCCAAAATCAAGCATCTGGCTGCTCTATTATTCTGCCCCTCAGGAAGTTTTATGAGAGGGAAATGAGTGGCTCCTGAGTTTAAAGTCTAGTAGAATAATGATCAACTAGGTTCACAAGCTATTTTCAATATTTTAAAATACTGCATTTACTTCTGTTAGAGCTACCCCTATTAAGAGATGTGTCTCTTAGTTTCTGATTGGAGTGTATCTATTGGCTGAGTTAGCCTGTTACTTCATGCTGTTTCGATTCTTATGTCTTCAATGAATTTAGTGAAATGAACAATTACTTGGGGAATGCCATGTCCTTAGAAGACAAGATCTTTTAAAGCAAGAGGCCCTGTGAGGCCTGAGGCCTTTATAGTCTATTACACAGGTGCGAACACAAAGAACTTTAGTACCTGTGATGGCTTTGCGGGCCAGTGACTCTTGAGTGAGAACCTTGAAAGATGAAGAGGAGCCAGGTAGAAGAAAAGGGAAAAGATACCCTAGACAGAGATCTAGGTGGAAGAGAAAGGTCAGATGTGGAAAAGAAAGCATGTGACTAGAAATGACAAGAAGTTGGGTGTTGGGGTAGCATAAGATAGGTAGAAAGTATGTCCATAGGTGAATGTGTTAGGAGAGGCTAAGCTGGGAGGGGTCTTGGGCACCAGGTTACACAATTCTGCTTTCCCTGGTCAGCTGTGGGAGACGTAACTAGAGCTAGGCAAGTGCACAGGGCGTGGATAGTACTGTGGAGGCCGTTGCACGGTACTCTTTGGTTATGCAGAAAAACAGATGAGTGTGTGAGATTTTCTATTTCAAGAAAGAGATAAACTGAATCTAGTAATAGGAAAAAGTGAGATATATACTGAAATATAATAAATATGGCAAATGCTCAAATTTGTAAATCAAGAATCAGGATAAATTGATACTAAATTGAACAAACTGGTATGCAAGAGGATAAAATAATAAGAATAAATCATTATAATATAATAGGAAAATAAAACAATCTTGTAAAAAATAAAGAGAATGAAAAACACTTCAGCATTAAAAAGTTAAGAAAAGCTGTAATAAAGAATTAAAATGGGGCGGGCTACAGTGGCTCAGCAGGTAAGAGTGCTTGCCTGCCATGCCAGAGGACCCAGGTTCGATTCCTGGTGCCTGCCCATGTAAAAAAAAAAAAAAAAAGAACTAAAGTGATGCCATATGTCAAACACTGTCAGGAAAAGTAATTTGAAATTAGGACTTTGGAAAAATAAATTTGCAGTAAGTTAAAAAGTTTGATAAGTCAGATAAAAAGTGTGAGTTCGAGATTGAATTCTAGAATGTTGCAAATCCTCTGAGTCCTTATAGGGAGGGGAGGTGCAGGAGCCTCACCCCGTTATCTGTGAAGGCCAAGAGAGACCCTGTCCATCCACATGGCAGCATCAGTCATCCTTCTGGCTCCAGTGACTCTCCCTGCCCAGATCTTGCATGCGTGGGCCAAGGAGCTACTGGGTTTCTAACTTGCATGACTTCCTTGGGGGTCATGCTTCTAACTGCAATCAGCAATGAAGGGAAAGGAGCGTGACTGGGAGGGGAAAGAGAGAGAAGAAGATAATGAACTTGGTTTAGAATGTTTTGCCTTTGATATACCTAAAGTTCATTCCAGGCCTTTTGGAGATAAAATGTAAGGATCTGGGAGTTCAACGCAGTGGTGGAAATGGAGATACAGACTTGCGCTCAGAATGGTGATCCCTACAATCTCCAGTCATCAGATGGGGCCCCACTCAGGTTTTCATCATCTGCAAACCAGGATAGTAATAATAACCAACAAATCACAGGCGCTTAAATTGTGTTCAGCTCTGTTCTACGTGCTTTTGGTTCATTTGTTCAATGCAACACGCTATTGTCATCTCCGATGTTCCCATGGAAAAGGACAAAGCAACAGTGAGGACTGGTAAGTAACATGTTAGGAGGAAAGATAAAGACGTAAGAGCGAAGGGTAGAAGCTAATGCACATCAAGAAAAGGGAGCTAGAGATGGCCAGAAGTTAGTGCCAGTAATCGTGACATTGGCCTCACTAGTTTAACTCTGAGGGACTGAGCTCCCTGGCCTGGGGCCCTGCTGTTGACTGTTGTCATAGAGATAGTTACACTTATTTCTCCAATAAGTTCCTCATAACCTTTTCCATTTGACCAATATAAACCTAATATTAATATTTGGTTTAATGTTAGTTTAAATCTAATTTTCTTAGAATCTCTTCCATCAGCATCATATAGAGTTCTTTTTTTCTCCCGTGGGAATGGTTCAGAGATAACCTTATTCACTGGACCATCAATGAACTAGAGAGATGGATGAGGAAGCACCTGAGCTGCCTGGACCCTCTCCAAACCTGGGAAATGAATCCTAAAAGATGAGAGAATTCAAATTCTGGCTTCTGCTGAGAAGTGACTATTCCCCATACTGCCTGATGCACGGCCCCAGCTGAGACCTAATGCAAGTATTTTGCTTAAGAGAACTCGCAAATGCGAGGTGCTTCTAACAATATGTGTCAAGCAGTGTGTAGCCGATGGTAGGAGTTAGATTTATGCATATTGCGGTTGTCCATTTCCAGCTGCTTTTGTGGAGTCAAACTTTTTTATGTTAACAGATCACATTATTATCACATTTAGTGGAGAATAATGAGATATGGTGGTGATACATCACTGGCATCTCATAGCGCCATTTGAAAACATGCTTGTTTTTAAGTCTGCAATAATGGGTCAAAGAGAGAGATGCACACTTTCTGTCTCTCTCATACACACACACACACACACACTCATACACACACACACACACCCCATGCACTCATACACAGAAGCCACCAACCTAACTTTCAACAACTGGCCCTGAGCAGCACTTTGCAAATGCTTCATTTCCAGGAGTAAATCTCTGCAGAGGCCCACAAGAGAGCCCTATTTCTCCTACATTAACTAAGGGGAGAAAGACATCTCAAAGTTGTGAGCAGTAGCCAATGGGACGTTCTAAAGTTCTGATGAGCACTGCTTGTAGAATTGCTCACGGTTGAAATGATTGAGAGGGCAGAGGTTACAGCTGGGATTCCTGATGCATCAGCTCTGTATGGAAACCTTGTTCCATGTAGTGAATACAAATGTTTGGCTCACAAAGAGGTTATGGGGTCCTGGGGCATGTCACAGTTGCCATCCAGGACTGTTAAAGCATTTCTCCACAATCAATAATGTATTCTCTCTTTCTCTGTGAGACTCTTCTTTATCTTTTTTTTTCTCCATTTCTCTGTTTTACCCTTGGAGAGGAGTGTGGATAGAGAGAGAATGAAGTGTATTTTATGGGGTAATAGAATGCTCCCTGTCTTTGCTCCCTAAGCTTAGCGACATTCACTCTCCCAACATTTCCTCCATGCTCTTGTACCCTATAAATTTATCTAAACCTTTTGTAATCAAATTATCTTTTTCAGTATATGCTATCTCATGTGATAATGAATCACATAAGTGTCCCTTTTTTGTGAGAGGTAAGATATTCTATTTGTACAAAACTTTGCAACACATAATGTTTAGGAGTTGAGGGAAGGGTGTCTCTTGCAGAAGGAATTGTGTCTGCCTTCCATGTCTGGGGAATTATAAGTTAGATAGAAAAATAAATTGAGTGTGCGGAGGATAGTAGTGGTGACAGATGAGGCTAAAGGGATCCAGAGAGATAGGGTCTTAGAAAGCTTTAGTACAAGGCTGAACATTTGAACTCTATCCTACAAAGAACAAAGGGGAGGGCTAAAGGGCTCAATCATGTTTGGGTTGTAAAATGGTAGCATTGCGCCTCAGGAGTTTTCCAGTTTTCAGAGCCGTCAGTGATTGTTAGGAAAAAAAAATGGTTTTGCATATGGATGTGGAAGATGGAATAAGCAATTAAATATGCACAGTTTCATATAACATTGAACTCTTTCAGGTTAAAAAAACAAAAGGTTGATCTGGTGATGTTAAATGGAATGACATTTTGAGTTCTTGCAAATGGGCGCAGAAGTGGAAAGTGAATTTCAAGGAGGAAGGTAATGAAAGATAATTCATCCCATAATGATCATGCTCTGAGCTATTGAATATATATCCCTGGAAAGGTCTTGAGAATCAGGTTACAGAGTGCCTATTGATGCCTGGGGCCAGTAAACTGCCCCACTAAAATAGTCAACAAAATATTGGACAAAATATGAAGGATATTTGAATCCAACAGAAAATGTTCTCCTGCAATACAAAGGTCACAGTACAAAGCTGGGAACTGCACTTTCTAATGTGGCTGGGTGTAGGGTATAGGGACTGGAAGGAAACTTACAATTCAAATCTTGCAATGCCTTTATTTTGCATATTAGAAAACAGAGGCGAAGAGATATGAAATGACTTGGCCATGGATGCATAGTTAGTTTGGGCAAAGCCAGAATTCTGACCTTCTGACCAGGAGTTATCTTCTGGGCTTGTCCACTTCACAGAAAATAGTTACTCAGTTTAGTTTGTTACCTTTCTTGTGAAGCCATCAAGGTTTTCTTACTTATCTCTCTCTCTCTCTCTCTCTCTCTCTCTCTCTCTCTCTCTCTCTCTCTCTCACTCTCTCTCTCTCTCTGTCTCTCTCTCTCTCTGTCTCTCTCTCTCTCTCTCTCTCTCTCTCTGTCTCTCTCTCTCTGTCTCTCTCTCTCTCTCTCTCTCTCTCTCTCTCTCTCTCTCTGTCTCTCTCTCTGTCTCTCTCTCTCTCTCTGTCTCTCTCTCTCTCTGTCTCTCTCTCTCTCTCTCTCTCTCTCTCTCTCTCTGTCTCTCTCTCTCTCTCTCTCTCTCTCTCTCTCACTCTCTGTGTTAATGCTCATTTGGTGATAGCCTTTCAAGTCCTTAATCATTTTCAGATGCGCTCCCTTTAAGGTGCACATTAATTTACCATCCTTAGTATTTTCTAATGTCCTTCCCTGACAGTAGGAACCAGGCATAGCGCAAGGCGTACTGACGTCCCACCATGGTGGTAAGGCACCTCTTCTCTGAGACATGTGAAAGTGATGGGCAAACCTAGAAGAACAGTAACTGAGCCAAAGTTAGGAATCTAGAATCTGGGAGGATAAATGCAAGAGGGTCAGACACATCATAGGAGACCAGGAGCAAAGAATAGTCAGAGAATTCTAGTAGGCCGAAGTGTGAAGTGTAGCAATGAACAGAGAAGTTGAGTCCATGAGGAATTCCTGAAGCAAAAACCAGATGCTTAGTGTTGTTTTATAAAGGAGGTATTTCTGGGCTGCCTTTTGTGCTCCTGTGTGGAGTATTTAAAGGGGCCGAAACATTGCAAACTCATTACTGTTCAGAGAGTATAGTTGCATCTTGCTGAAACTGTACTGTCTGAATAGGGACAACAGTTATCTCAGCTGTGCCAGATGTGTGCCCTATGATGGTGAAGTTACCAACCCCTCTTACTTCCTTCCTGGAAACACATGCCACTATTCAAGTTGAGAAGTGACTGATGTCAGCATGCTCTGACTTTGAGTTGAAAGTGAGACATGATGCAAAACTGCATTGATGATGAGACTAGTGCCTGGTGTTTATTGAGATGCTGATATGTATGTTATAATTCATTAGGATATAAAGCAATAGTACCCAGGGAAGTATCTCCAATCCACGTTATAAAGCACTGCTTATACCTCCAAAATTTTATTTTTATTGAGTGAGTATTTATGCTTAACACATGCAGGCACTCTTAGAAGGGTTTTGCAAAACTTAACACATTTTATCCTTACAATAACTCTATGAGGTAGGTTTATTTTTCAAATAAAAAAAAATGATATGCACAGAGAGTGTAATAATTTGCTCAAGGCCATTTAAGTATGAAGAAGCTGAGTCTGGCCCCAGAGTTCATGCTCTTAACCACTTTACTGTGCTGGATTTCTAAAACGATCAAAAATGCTGAGAGTTCTTCCCAATAAAGGACATTCTTTCATTCATTTTCTCCCTTTCTGAAAGTTCTTGTTGTGTCACTTCTCCTCCAAGGATCCAGAAGACACTTTCTATGTCTCTGAGTATATTGCCCACCAATTTCCTGACTCCAACGTATCCATCCCCTGCTGTACACTTCGATTATAGAAAGTTGGAGTCCAGTTGGGTAAAAGGTAAAATAACAAGAAGTTTAATTACTACCTTATCACCTATGCTTTCTAGGTACTGGGTACTAGGCATAGAGGAGAAATAAAATATATCAGTTCTTTTCCTTTTGGTGCTTTCGGTCTAGTAGGGGGGCTGGCCATTAAAAAAATCATGCAAATAATATATATTCAAAGTGACTTTTCAGTGGAAGGAAGAAAAATTCAGGGTACTTCTATAAAGCAATATAATATTACCGAATTTAACATTGTATGGGGAAATTAGGTAAAGACTCCTTGAGAAAGTGTGGTAGTTAGGTTCAGGTGTCAACTTGGCCAGGTGAACATGCCTGTGCTGTGGACATGAACCAATGGTACGTGAACCTCATCTGTTGCTGATGACATCTGCAGTAGGCTAGGAGGCGTACCTGATGCAGTGAATGATGTTTGAGTTAATTGGCTGGTGCTTAAATGAGAGAGCTCAATGTAGCACAGCATACCTCATCTCAGCACTTGCAGCTCAACCCAGGCCTTTGGAGATGCAGAAAGGAATCACCCTGGGGAAAGTTGTTGGAACCCAGGGGCCTGGATGGAAGACCAGCAAAGACCATCTTGTGCCTTCCCACATAAGAAAGAACCTCAGTGGAAAGTTAGCTGCCTTTCCTCTGAAGAACTAATGAAATAAATCCCCTTTTATTAAAAGCCAATTCATCTCTGGTGTGTTGCATTCCAGCAGCTAGCAAACTAGAACAGAAAGTGATTTTTTATGTTTACTAACCAAGGATCTATAATAATAGGCCAGGGAATACTAGGGGTAAGAACATCCCTGGCAAAGGGATTTGTGTGTGCAAAGGCTCTGAAGTAGGAAATTGATGGGCACATCCAGGAAACTAAAAGAAGATCCATTAGGAATTGAATGCATCATAGGGAATGTCGGGAGAATGGCATGGTATGGCTGGGATGTGGTTGGGGCCAGATTGTGCAAGGCTTCACTGGCCGAGGAAAACAGTATGGATTTAATTCTAGGAGAAAAGGAAAGCCAGTGGAGGATTATAAGAAGGGTAGTGGCTTGGCAAACAAGCCTCCAACCCCCTGTGTCGCAAGGCTCTGCTGAAACTCTATTGTTACACCCTATGAAATTTCTTTGTCCTGAACCCTTATCAGCCACCTTCTGGTACTCCTTGCCCTTTTGCAGGGCGCTAACCTTCATTTTCCACAGCTGTCCACCACCATGGAAGATCTTCTCCCGTCTGTAAGTCCTAATAAGTGCATGCCTAACTCAATGCCAGGCGTGTTCTTGGGCTCAGGACTAAGCTGGGTTGTGACACCATCATAGACCAGAGGTGAGATGATGGTGGTTTAAACTAGCATGGAGGGCAGCAGAGATGCAGTAGACAAATCCAAGATATATATTGAGCTGTAACTAATGAGATTTGTTGAGGGACTGATTTGCTACAGGGATTAGGGAGGAAAGATGTCATCGATCATGCCCAGGTACCTGCTATAAAAAGTTGGTGGGTGTGCTGGATCATTTACTGAGATGGGAAACCCTGGAGATCAAGGTTTGCAGTGCTGTGTAGAGTTGTGCAAATCCTATGTAGGCATCCCCTGACATGCTGTTAATCACCTCCATGTTAGCCCAGACCTAATAAGCTTCCATCTTTATTTTGGCCTCCATCTTGCTCCTTGGTTTTAAATTCATCTTGGATATAGTTGGCTAGAGAAAATTGTCTTTCAACTTTTCTTGTAGCTTAGGAATGTTTATATATATATATATATATTTCACTTTTCTCTGTAAATTTGTTCAATTCTGAAATGAGCAGGGTGGGCATGGGGGAGCTACTTCATTATTGGTTTACTGGCTGATAATCAGATAAACATAGAAAATATGGTGGGATCACATAGCTATCTGTATAATATAGTGGGTTTTAAAAAAAGGATTTTTTATTTTTGATATTACTTTGTCTGGAGATTTTAATTATGCCCCTTTGGGGATCTCTTTTTATGCCTTTGATGAATTAAAGGCTAGCAGAGATAAATCCTTAAGAAAATACTATTATTTTTCCTAAACATGAAATCAGGAGTCCTTGTCCAGAGATGGATTTTACATGTTACAAGAACCTACCTGCTATTCTGGTTTAATCCCTGTCATTTCCTGTATTAGAACTGTATTTCATCAGTAGCCCTCGCATGATTTCTTTGTGAAAAATCTCTCTCTGTATGGAAAAAAGTTTATCATTTGGAATGTTAAATGCAATTATATTGACATATGGTGATAATGGGATAAAGCATACGGGTTAAAGGTTGCGGGAACCATTGCTTGGCAATTAGCGATGTAAATGAAACATTCATTATCCATCATGCTGAGAAGTTGATGAACTGTACAATAAATCTGAGCCCACAGTCAGGACTAAGAGAAGTCATTTCAGACAGTACAGGGGAGTATTTATGAGCACCAGGGACAATGTTTCAGATTCTTGTCATGAAGAATTCTTTACCTTTTAGTTTCTATTGAATAAAGACCTTACAAAGTCCTAGCCACAGCATTTCCTTCTGCAGAAATAAATATGAGATTTTTAAAACTTTCTGTTAAAATGAAGCATTCTGAGAGCTAAAGTTACTGGATGTTGATAATTTACATTTTTTAAAGTCCATCTGTAAAACAAAAGATGCATGATAGACTGTCTTGAAGAAGAGCTTTGATGTATTTCAAAATAAAAAGTTGATTTTGGAAGGAAACTACGAATTTAGAGACCTCAGTGTTTCCCCCAAAGAACCTTAATCCTGCAGGTTGGATTATATAGAAGTAACTGCTATTTTTTTAAATTCTCCACCAAATGACTAAGGGAATATATATATATATATATATATATGTATGTATTTTTAAGGTAAGCTTTTTGTCATTTGCACATTTGTCTTGTGCTTGCTCTAAAGCATTTCCTGTGAAAATAAGTGTTGTATATCTAGAAATTTTGACACTACGTTGATTTTTATTTTATTGAAACCTGTATTCTCATGTTTTTTTATTTTAATAGAATAAAATAGCATCTTCAAAAGCAAGATAATGAATCATTGGAGAGAAATAAGCCATGTACATTAGGACAAGCATTGTATGATTCCACTTATATGAAATATCTAGAATAAGCAAATTCATAGAGACAGAACATAGATTAGAAGTTATCTATCTATCTAACCCCCCAGGGACTGGGGGAGTAGGGTAGGAGAATTGGGGTGAAGAAGAGAGAATGCTTTATGGGCATAAGATTTCTGTTTTGGGTTATGAGAAAGTTTTGGTAATAGAGGGTGACAGTAGCACAACATTATGAATGTAATTAGTACCATTGAATTGTGCCCTTAAAAATGGTTTAAAATTTTTCAAAAGAATAATTGGGGAAATGTCAAAACTTCCTTTATTTAAGGAAACTAGTGATGTAGCTAGCAAGCTCAAGAATATAACTGGAAAGGAAATGTTACTCAACCGTGGTGCTCAGCCATTGCCCAGAATCACTAATACCTTTTTTCCTTTAAAAATTGCTTTCTCCTTCTATTAACTTTTTATATTTTATTTTTTAATTCTTATTTTACTACCTTTTTAACAGCTTTACTTGTTTTGGCTCAAGTGAAGATAAATTGTACCATGTCAAAATCGTGAAATCTAATAATAATAGTAACATCTGACATTTGCTATATTTGACTTTGTGCCATTTCTCAATACTTCCCCAAACAAGCTAAGCTAGATATTTTTCTAAGCACATAAAATAAATAATCTCAATTCATCCTGAAATAACCCTCTGAAGTGTGGATAATATTTGGTCCCATTTTATGGATGAGGAACCTAAGATCAGAGGCAAGAATTGGTCAGCCAGGTTCACCACACAGCCAGCAAACACCTGCTCAGCAAAAGTCTTCCTTGAGCCGCTTTGCCAGGGAGCTTGCTTCAAGTCGCTCTCCTCTGTCTCCAGCCATCCCACGATTCTAGTTTTTCTCCAGCTCTGAAACTCTCTTTCCTTCACCATGTGGCATCCAATGCTTTCCAGCTTTTAATCATCTTCCCCTATCAAACCAGAAAACTATTAAGCTCAAAAACTTTGAGAAAATCATCCATGCCACTGAGTTTAGTTATTGTTCCATTTTAAGTGATTCAAATCTTTCTGTAAGAAAATGCTAAAATTGCTGAGGGGAAGGCTGGGTCAGGTCAGTCGTCTGTTCAGAAGAGCCCAGGCCTTACCATGCCCTATAACAGTCAGCCTCAACCTTGACTTGCCTAGAAAACTTGTAAACTTTGTATTTCCAGAGCCTACTTCCAGATATTCTGGTTGAATTGGTCTAGGCTGGAATGTAGTCCCTGGTTTTGCTTAAAAGTTCCTTAGGGTGATTCTAATGTGCTACCAGGGTTGGAAACCCCTGGCCTACAGGGTATGTGATCTGGTTCCCGCTAACCTCATCAGCTACTATTTCCCTTGCCTCCCCATCTTGTTTCAGACACACCAACTTCCTTGTTGTTCCTGTAACAATAAGTTTGCTTTTGCCTTAAAGACTTTGAATCTGTTGCTCTTCTCTATGGGAAACACTGTTCCCCAGATATCTGCACATTAGTTCTCTTAGTTACTCCAGTTCCTTTCTCAAATGTCATCTAAACAGCAAGGCCATCCCTTCTCTTCCTTTATAAAATAACACTCCCCATTCCCCCTGTGTCCTTTTGCTGTTTTATTTTTCTGCACTCACTCACTGCCAGCTGACATATTATGTATTTACTTGCTTATAAAGTATTGTGTCTCTCCAGCATTGAAATGTGTTTCAGGATCACAGAGAGTTTTGCCTGTTTTAATTACTGCTGTATCTCCAGTGTCTAAAAGAATGCCTTTTAAAGAGTAAGGACTCAACAAATACTTATTGCTTTGACAAAGTGAGTAAATTTAAGAGGGGGCAAAGAAGACCCTGAACCTGAAATTCACCAGCACTGGTCAGCAAGCTTCACTGAGTGCCTGGTGCATGTTAGGCTCAGAGCTCAGCACTGCAGACACATTTTCCAGTGATGTTAAGAGGCTTGGGAGGTGTTCTAGTTTACTAGCCACCAGAATGCGATATACCAGAAACGGAATGGCTTTTAAAAGGGGGGATTTATTAAGTTGCAAGTTTACACTTCTAAGGCTATGAAAATGTACAAATTAAAGCAAGTCTATAAAAATGTAAAAATTGAGACACCAGCAAGAAGTTACCTTCATTCGAGAAATGCCAATGACTTCAGGGTTTCTCTCTCTACTGGAAAGACACATGCTGAACATGGCGACACCTGCTAGCTTTCTCTCCAGGCTTCTTATTTCATGAAATTCCCCTGGGGGTATATTCCATCTTCATCTCCAAGGTGTCTGGCTGCATGGATTCTTTTTCTTGGGTCTGAAACTTTCTCCAAAATGTTTCCTCTTTTAAAGAATTCTACTAAGATAAACTAGATCCACCTGGAATGGGTGGAGTCACAGCTCCTTCTAATCAAAGGTTAATACCCACAATTGGGTGAGTCACATCTCCACGGAGACAATCTAATCAAGTTTCCAACCTACAGTACTGAATAGGGATTAAAATAAATGGCTGCCTCCCCAATATGGATCAGGATTAAAACATGGCTTTTCTAGGGTACATAATCCTTTCAAACCAGCACAGGGGGTATGACTGGTGAAGGGCTCTTGCCTGTTCTGATGACCCACTGCATTTTCCTGCCTTCCTGCCATTCCTTTGCTCATCATGCTTTCAGAAAACTCTTTCTTTCCTGACTGTAGAGAACAGGGTGGTGTGAAAAGGTGAGCATCCCTTGCCTCCCTCAGTGGGGAATCTCTGAATGCTTTTCCTTATCCTTTGCCCCTAGGATTCTGAGATGCCTGGAGTCTTTGTGTTTCATATTCTTTGCTTCCCCCAACACCTTTCCTTCCCACATGCATCTCTCATCACTATACTCAATTGAGAGCCAATGGTCAGGGAAGAAAGAAGGACCTGAGAGGAAACCAGCTGGCCGGCAGCGCAGTGGCAGATGTGGGTAGACCCGCCCGAGAGAAACAGTGTAGGAGCACTAAGAATCTCCACTGGTGGAAAAAAGACCCAGGACCTTTGTCTTTGTCTCTGTGTGTGATGATAACAAGAAAGGGAATTCAAGAGGATAGCAAAAATTGATAATTCTTCAGACATATATATGTGTGTGTGTATGTGTACATATAACATATATATGTAAAGATGCACGTAAGTGGAAAAATATATACCAGAAGAGTATACAAAGCCCCAGAATGAACAGTTATGACTCAGTTTGAGGGACCTCTTTTGCCCCACTAGAACTATCTAACAGTACAATGAATTATACTGGTTCTCCTCTAAGAAAGGGTGAACTTGCTGTTATGGGGGCATTCAGTGAACCCCTAGATGCCATCATATAGGCACTCTCTGTAATAGATTCCAGTGCTAGCTAAGAGATAGTCCAGTGTACCACTGAAGTCTTTCCATCTTTATGATACTGTTAATCATTGACTAACATGCTATGAGAAAAAAAAATCTGTGGACAATGATGCTAATTATAGATGTTGGTGAGGAGTGGAAGAAGAATAAAAATTTGATTTGCTGGTTAAAATTAGTATTCATTCTGATCACATGTGGAACAAGTTATCATTTCCTGCTAACTTCCATATGACCTTGCTACGATTTCGTGTGTGTATAGCTATAGGTTATATTTGAATACAATGGGAAGTTATTCTCAATCATTATAATTTGTTGATAATTCAGTGAGTTCTCAGTCAATTTTTAAAAAGCCAGGGAGAATAATGATCAAAAAAGGAAGATCCTGATAATTTTGCCCAGTAATCAGGATTAAATTTCTCATAGTTTGGAATAGAGTGCACATGAATTCATTCTAATTATTCACACCTTTTGGCTACTTGTAAAACAGCCCTAAATATTTTACTAAGTCAGTAATTCACTTTTATTTGCTGTATTATTAAATCTTGTCTCATGAATTGATTACTGTGGGAAACTTGAAATTGGTTTTCATAATGATGGAGAAGGGATTCTGAAAAGTGAAGTCAGTGTTATACTTATTTCACAAACTCTCATACCAGGAAGATTGACTTAGGTTTTTTGAAAAGTAATAGGAGAGAGTGAAATTAGGTGTAAGAGCAGAGGAAAAAATTATAATTATAGTAGAAGGGGTAATACTGGGCGTTGGACTGATCAAAGACCAAGAGAATGATGAATTAGGAGTGTACTTAGTGCTTGTAGGTGGACGTGAAGAGCAGGCAGGCATTCCCTAGGCATTTTCCGGGAGGTGTAAAGCCTTGGATAAGTTGGCAGAAATATAATCCAAAAGGTTTAGCTGAATGAAACTTCTGGAGTTCTAGGGTAAATGGAAGAAGTTAATATTCCTTGCATACTTGAAGAGAGAGGAAATGTAAGTCGAGTAAGAAAGTGTTTTTTAAAATGACAAAAAAAATGGTCCTCTGGCAATGTTGTTCCTCTTTGTTATTGTGAATAACACTTTAGCTGGACATTTTCATTTTTACTCCCAACAGTATAGAATATTTATCTTCTGTTCTCCAGTCTTTCACACAGTGTTCAGTGAATGAACCAATTTTTTTCACCATTGAATCTCAGGCTTCTAATTTGATGCTACACAGCTCAGTGTGGAGAGTGACTGGGAGAATTTATTCTTCCTCTTCGGGATCTTAAAAATAGTATTTTTATAATACATTGAGTGATCACGGTGTGCAAAAAGTTGACATGAATTATCTTTCTCACATCTGGCTCTGTGAAGTAGGCACTACTGTTCCCACTTTACAGGTACAAAAAGTAATTCAGAACGGTGATATCTTCAACATAGCAATATAAGACATCCCCTGGAAAAGGCTCCCTTAGAAACAACTAACAAAAGAACAAATTCCACATGCTTGGAACTCCAGAGGATAATAGAGACTGGAGAAAGATTCCTTGAATGCTGAATTAAAAAAAAGAGAAGAAAAACACCAAAAACGGTAGGAGACCTATGGACCCACACTTGATACCACACAGCTTAAAACTCACATGGAGGCAACACAGCCCAGGAACCTCCTGCTCAGGTACAGACCGTAGAGCCAGTCATAGCAGAAAGTTAGAACCTCATGCAGATCCAGGCATAGGGACCCAAGTCTACAGAGACCCAGAGTGGAACACAAGTTGCTGACTAGCACATATATTTAAAAAAGGTGCCCAGGAAATAAAAGAGACCATGGCAGAACTGTTGGCAAGAGGTGCATGCAGTTAACCCAGTCTCTTGTTGCTAAAGAAAAAAATGGACATTTTTGGATTGACCCAACCTGGCTTCCTGGGATGGGATACCCTAACGGGGAAGTAACTGGAGACAGAAAAACCTCATGGGGTAAAAAAGGGAAAAACTGCACCAATGTAAAGCAGGACAGCCCCAGAACTGGAAAGTGTGATAAAAAGGGGGAACTGAGGGAGGGAGAGAATTAAGCCAATCATAGGAACTGGAGAGAAAATTCTGCACAAAAACAAACAGAACACATCAGGATTCCCAGAGAAGGAATAAAGGAAAGGAAACTTTCTTGGAGTTGAAATAATTGCACATAAAAGGGCAACTTTAAAAGTTGTACTGTATATCCAGGGCAAGAGTCAGATCCAAGAGACCTGCAAAAATCTGAGTGGTTTAACACAGGCAACTTTAAAGGTCTACTGTAAGTTGGACCAAGTGTCAAAGAGTAGCCCTAACACATGGGCAATCTACAATAAAACCCTAGATAAGAGTGAGAAACTGACACTCAGAGTTAGCTCATCAAAACAATCAGATACCTAGACAATAGGGAAGCATAACAAGCCATACCAAAAACAGGAAGACATGGTTCAGTCAAAGGTACCAATTAAAACTTAGGAGACACAGGCTTTGGAACAACTAATCAAATAAGGTGAAACAGATCTCCTGAATCAGTTCAAGGAGAGGAAGAAAAATATGGATAGAAATAGACCAATGGTGGATATAGAGATAGAGGACATTAAGAAGATAATATGTGAGCAAAAAGAATTAGAAAGTTTAAAAGGAAACATAGCAGAAATTATGGGGATAAAGGACACAATAACGGAGATTAAAAATACACTGGAGTCAAACAATAGCAGATTTGAACAAGCAAAAGAAAGAATCAGGAAGTAGAAGACAGTACAATTAAAATCATACAGTCAAAAGAACAGAAAAAGAAAAGAATAGAAAAAATTTAACAGTGCGTCAGGGATTTGAGTAACAGTGCAAAACACACAAACATATGCATCATGGGTGTCCCAGAAAGAGGATAAAAGGGAAAAGGATCAGAAAGAATATTTGAGAAGATAGTAGATGAAAAATTCTTAAGAAAGACATAAATAGATATGTCCAAGAAGTCCAATGCACTCCAAACAGAATAAACTCTAGTAAAGCTACTCCAAGACACATACTAATCAGACTGTCAAATGGCAAAGATAAAGGGAGAATTATGAAAGCAGAAAGTAAAAAGTATTTCCTCACATACAAGAGATCCTCAATAAAACTTTGTGCTGATTTCTGATCAGGAACTATTAACGTGAGAAGGCAGTGGTATGATATATTTAAGGTGCTAAAAGAGAAAAGGTGCCAGCAATAAATTCATTACCAGCCAAACTGTCCTTCAAAAATGAGGCAGAATTTAAAACTTTCACAGATAAATAGAAACAGAGAGTTCATCTCAGTTTCTCAAAGAAACTGTGTGTTTCTTTCCAACACAAAGAAAATATTTTTAAAAAATATACAGAAATGGAAATGAGAAAGGGATCAGTCCAATACATCACAAAAAATCAGTTTATGAAAAAGGAGGCTGCAATAAAGGATAAGAGAGACAAAAATGTTATAAGATACATAAAAACCAGGGTAGGTCAAGGTAGCTCAGCAGGCAGAGTTCTCACCTGCCATGCTGGTCATCTGGGTTCGATTCCCAGTGCCTGCCCATGTTTAAAAAAGAAAAACATGCATAAAAACCAAAGGACAAAATCGCAGAAGTAAGTACTGCTTTTACAGTAATAATTCTGAACATTGATGGATTAAACTCCCCAATCAAAGGATGCAGATTGGCAGAATGGATTAGAAACATAATCCAAATAAGTGTTTACAAGAGACTCACTTTAGAGGCAAAGACACAAATAGGTTGAAAGTGAAAGACTGGAAAAAGATAATCTCTGCAAATAGTAACCGAAAGAGAGCTGAGGTAGGTATACTGATGTTAGATAAAATAAACTTTAAGTCAAAAGCTGTTACAAAAGATGAAGAATGGCACTATATATTAATAAAAGTTCAATCCACAAAGAAGAAATAACCATCGTGAATATTTATACACCTGTTCTAACCTAGCTTTTGAAGCACTTGGGTCGATACAGTGCTAAGACCAAAGAACATGCTAGGCAGAGAGTTAGGTATGGATTTTATTGGACTTATGAACAGGAGAAGATCTTTCCTGGTGGCAGCCATGTGGAAAACGAAGTCAGTGTTCTGTAAAGGGCAGGGAGTGCAAGGGATAGCCTATAAGGGGTTAAGACAAGAGTGTGAGAACAGAGTTTCAGCAGGGTCTCATGACACAGGGGTCTGGAGGTTTGGTATCAACAGTGATCAAGGAAGGGAAGTTTTAATGCTTTGTTTATGACTCCATGTGTACATTCCTCCATCTTCCTCCTGAGGTGGTATGATGACCTTTAACTTCTGTTCTTGTCATTCTCATTGGGTGGGGGGCAGGCCCTGGGTCTTGATGGCACCTAACCATAGTGCTCCAAAATACATGAGGCAAATACTGGCAAACTTGAAGGAAGAAATAGATACCTGTATAATAATAGTTGGAAATGTCAATACATCACTTCCATCAATAGAAAGAGCATCTAGAGAGAAGATCAACAAGGAAACAGAGAACATGAACGTATGATAAATGAACTATACCTAACAGATATATACAGAATACTGCACCCCAAAACAGCATGATACATATTCTTCTCAAGTGCACATGGATCATTCTCCAGGATGGACCACATGTTGAGTCACAAAACAAGTTTCTGTGAATTTAGAAGGATAGAAATTATACAAAACCTCTTCTCTGACCAAAATGGAATGAAGCTGGAAATAAGAGGCAGAGAATTGGAAAACCCACAAATATATGAATGTTGTATAACACTCTCTTAAACAATCAGTGAGTCAAAAAGGAAATCATAAGGGAAATAAGTAAATATCCTGAAATGAATGAAAATGAGAACACAATGTATCAAAAGTTTTGAAGGCAATGCACAGAGGGAAATTTAAAGTACTAAATGCTTACATTAAAAAAGAAGAGAAGAACTAAAATTAAAGACCTAAAATGCACATCTGGAGTAACTAGAAAAAGTACAGCAAATTAAACCTAAAGCAAACCAAAGGAAAGGAATTTAAAAAGTTAGAGCAGAAATAAATGAAATAGAGAATAAGAAAGCAATAGATGGCATTAACAAAATCAAAAGTTGGCTCTTTGTAAAGATCAATAAAATTGGCAAACTTTTAGCAAGAATGATAAAGACAAAAAGAGAGGGAACAAAAATAAATAAAACCAGAAATAAGTTTTATTTATTTCTGATCACATAGAAATAAAAATGGTCATAAGAGTATACGTTGAACAACTATGAACAACCATGCCAACAAATTAGACAAATAAATGAAGAAATTCTTAGAACAACAAACAACCTTCACTGCTTGTAGAAGAAATAGAAGATCTATATGTCAAAAGATTGAATCAGTCATCAAAAATCTTCCAACAAAGAAACGTGCAGGACCAGATGGCTTCCAGGAGAATTCTACCACATATTCCAAAAAGAATTAATACCAATCCTTCTCAAACCCTTCCCAAAATTGAAGAGGTGAGAATACCCCCTAACTGATTCAGTGCGGCCAACATTACCCTAATACCAAACCCAAATAAAGATACAAGAAAAGAAAACTGCAGATCAATTTTTCTTATATAGTTGCAAAAATCCTCAACAAAATACAAACACATCAAATCCAACAGCACATTAAAAGATTATAAACATGATTTAGTGGAATTTATGCTTGTAATGGAGGATTGGTTCATCATAATAGAATCAATTAATGTACTGCACCACATTAACAAAGAAGGGGAAAAAAGACATGATGATCTCAATTGATGCGTAAAAGGCTTTTCTTGATAAAAAGCACTTAGAAAAGTAGAAAGAAACTTCCTCAACATGGTAAAGGATATATATGAAAAAAATACTTCTACCATCATACTCCATGGTAAAAGACTGAAAGCTTTTCCTGTAAGATCTGGAACAAGACAAGAATGCTGGAAATTCTTACAAAAGCAATTAGACAAGAAAAATAAATAAAAGGTATCCATATTGGAAAGGAAGAAGTAAAACTTTCACTATTTGCAGATGACAGGATCCTATATAAAGAAAATCCTGAAAAATCCACAACAAAACTACTAGAGCTAATAGACAAATTCAGCAAAGTGACAGGGTACAAGATCAAAATCTGTAGTGTTTCTATGCACATGTAATGAACAATCTGAGGAGGAAGTCAAGAAAAAAGTTCTATTTACAACTTCAACTGAAAGAATGAAATATCTAGGAATAAATTTAACCAAAGATGTAAAAGACTTATACACTTTGGCAATTAAAACTTTGCAAAAAGAAATTAAAAATGACCTAAATAAGTGGAAAGACATTGCATGCTCATGGATTGGAAGACTAAATATTGTTAAAATGTCATGTCTACTGAAAGCAATTTAAAGATTCAGCACCATCCCAGTCAAAATTCCAACAGCCTTCTTTGCAGAAATGGAGAAGTCAGTCATCAGATTTATTTGAAAGGATAAGGGGCCTCAAAATAGCCAAACCATTTTGAAAAAGAATGACAAAGTTGGAGGACTCATACACTTCCTGATTTTAAAATTTATTACAAATCCATAGTAGTCAAAACAGCATGTACTAGCACAAGGACAGATATATCGAACAATGCAATTAAATTGAGAGTTCAGAAATAGACCCTCATATCTATGGCCAATTGTTTATTTGACTTGAAAGTCTGCCAAATCCATTCAATTGGGAAAGAATAGTCTTTCAACAAATAGTGCTAAAAATTTGGATATCCAGATGCAAAAGAATGAAGGGGCACCCCTATCTCACACCTTATATAGAAGTTAAGTCAAAATGGGTCAAAGACCTAAATATAAGAATGGGGACTATAATACTCCTAGAAGAAAACATAGGGAAGGATCTTAATGATCTTTTGTTAGGCAGTGGTTTCTTAGACTTCACACCCAAAGCATAAGCAATAAAAGAAAAAATAGATAAATGGAACCTCATCAAAATTAAAATTTTTGTGCATCAAAGGACTTCATCAAGAAAATGAAAAGACAACCCACTCAGTGGGAGAAAATATTTGGAACCACATATCTGCTAAAAGTTTAATATACAGAATATCTAGAGACAAAAAGACAACCCAATTAAAAAATGGGCAAAAAGCTTTTAATAGGCATTTTTCTAAAGAGGATATATAAATGGCCAAAACACATGCACACACGCACACATACATACACACGAAAAGATGCCCAACGTCATTAGCTATTAATGAAATGCAAATCAAACCACAATGAGATACCATTTCACACCCACTAAAATGGCTACTATTTAAAAGAAAAATAGCAATTACAATTGTTGGAGAGGATGTGGAGAAATTGGAACACTCATTCTTTGTTGGTGGCAAGGTAAAATGGTACAGCCTCTGTGGAAGACAGTTTGGCAGTTCCTCAGAAAGGCTAATTAGAGAATTATCATATACCTGGCAATTCCACTTCTAGATAAATGCCCCAAAGAATTGAAAGCATGAACTCGAACACAGTTGTACAGAGTTTCTATTTGGGTTGATGGTAAAGTTTTAGTAACAAATGGTGATGGTAGCAAGTGTGAGTAAAATGGGAAATTTTAAGTTGTCTATATGTTAGTAGAATAAAAATTTTAAAAACAACAACATAGGTCTACACAACACAAACAGTGAACTCTATTGTAAATGATAAACTATAGTTAATAGTATAATTATTAAAATGTTCTTTCATGAATTTTATCCAATGCATCATAACAATACAAGGTGTTAGTAATAGAGAGGTATATGGGAACTCTGCATTTTATGCTTGGCTTATCTGTGAAACTACAACTTCTCTAATAAAAATATTTTTAAAAGTAACTCATAGCTGATAACGGAATTTGAACTTATGTCCTTGTATTCCTAAAATCTGCCACCTCTTTGCTGCCCAAAGAAGCTAGATCCGACCTGGTCGCTCCATTTTCAGTTTTTAAATTTTTCTTAATTTCACTCCGGTTTAGAGAAGTGAGCCTATTCCTTTCCCTTTATTCTGTCCAAGTTTTCAAGTAAATAATCTAAGTGTTATTCAAAACATTCCAATTAAGTTTAAAAATACCTGTCCTTTCCTAGCCCTGCAGACTTAAAATAGATCTGCTGTCTTTTCAACAGTCATTTCTTTAGTTTGCAGACTGGACCCTTTTCTTCATAGGTCCCGTTCCTCTACTCATATTTTTCTATCAATTACTTTCCACCTTCCTTCTGGGGGTTATTTTTACCAAAGTTAATTAACACATAGCATCTCCTAAGTAAAGTTTCCTTGTTAAATTCCTTTTTCTCATTGCAGCATAGGAACAGGAAAGGAAGATATGACAGTAGAGAAGATCTATTAAAATTAAAAAGGTAGATAGTACGAATAAAGAATAGATTGTCCAGCATAAATGAATCTTCCTCAGCTTTTCATTTTGCTGTCTTGTAGGGTTTGCAAAGATTTCTACCTCTTCATTGGGAAAGATTTAGAGGCAACGTAGGCTGTCTAACTCCTTCCCAATCAGTACATATGCGAATTCAAAGTTTTTCTTAAGCTAGATAAATTCCAAAATCTACAACAACAGCAAACATTTTGATAAAGTAATACTAACTTTGGAAATAAGTATGTTGTGATTATGGTAATAAATAGTAGGGGGGATAATGGGATCTTGGGTAATAAATTCCAATTTAAGAAATTCTGTGGTTTATTTTATAATAGTTTAATTTTGTTTCTAGTTATGGAAAGGTTTTTTCCCAGATGGAAAGGTTTTGGAGCTAAATATGGACTTTTCCAGTTATAGAGAAAGAGCAAAAAATGAGTTGGCTGTGCTTCCCACTTTTTGTTAAACCCACTTTGTCCTTGAATTCTACATGGGCTGCCTATGTAATAATTTACAAAGTCAAAAGTTGTAGTTAGCCTTCCCCAGGGGAGGAGAATTTTGTAAAGTCACAAAAGGCTGCCTTTGGTTTTCCTTTAAGAGTTTGCTAGTGAGAGTTGGAGCCCCTTGGAGAGCAGGCTAGGGGTGGGTTTGCCATATAATCCTGAAACCCCGTTGCTTAGTGTATACCTGGAGGAACTGAGTGTAGGGACATGAATGGATATTTGCACACTGATGTTTAAGGTGGCAGTGTTCCCAATCCACAACGAATGGAGGTGGACAAAGTGTACAATGACTGAGGAATGGAAGAGGGAACTGTGAGGTGTACATACAATGGACTACTGAGCAGCTGCAAGCAGGAAAGAAGTTGTGAGACATGCAACTAGGTGAATGAACCTTAAGGACTGCATGTTGAATGAAATGTCAGAAACAAAGAGACAAATGTTAGCATGCCTCCCTCATATGGACTAACTATAATGTAAAATCTTGGTAAACTAAAGTTGAAAGCATGGGTTATCAGGTTGGGGCCTATTGTAAAAGGTTCTAGATTGTAAGCTCTTACAGCAGTCACATATATTCGTGAGGTATTGCTGTTAATTCTACATTCTGAGATACTGGGCTGTTTGTACATAACATGGTCGTTCCCAGAAACTTCGGGTACTTATGTGACACCTGAGACTCAGGGTTAGAGCTCTGAAGCTATGAAAGTCAGCAGTACCCTGTACAGGAACTGTTTAAAAAGTTGAAAAAGTGATCAGACTTCAAGTAGAGATATCAACGAAGCTGATCTGGATAGGACTAAGGTAATTAGAATGTAGAGTAAAGGATGATATTGTCCATATTTTAAAACTTCAACTGCTGTGTGAGACTAAAGGGAGAGATGTAAATTTATAGTTTTGGTAATGCATTTCCTAATTTAATTTGTATGGTCAATTTAGTTGAACACCGTAAGCAAATGGAATCTTGAATAGGGTGTGAAGTTTTTTCGGTTAGTCCATGTTAGTGTGATGCCCCGATAAATGGGCAGCGAATAAACAAGTATTTGCAAAATCCCCTTGGGTGAATGGGGAGAAAGGAGGAAATATTCAGCTTCCTCATTTGGAGAATTTCTGATATTCTCACAAGCAGTGAGGACAATCAAATCAATAGGTCAAGCCCTCGATCTTGGGGTTTGCCCCTATGAAACTTATTCCTGCAAAGGATAGGCTAAGCCTACTTAAAATTAGGCCCCAGAGAACCTCTTTTGTGGCTCAGAAGTGGCCTCTCTCTTTAAGCAACTTGGCCGGTGGACGCACTGCCCTCCCTCCTATGTGGAACATGATTCCCAGGGGTGTAAATCTCCATGGCAATGTGGGACAGAAATCCCGTAATGAGCTGGGAACCTGCATCAAGGGATTGAAAAAGCCTTCTTGTCAAAGAGGGGAGAGAGAAATGAGACAAAATAAAGTTTCACTGACTGAGAGATTTCAAAAAGAGTCAAGAGGTTATGCTGGAGATCATTCTTATGTATTAAATAGATATCCCTTTTTAGTTTATGGTGTTTTGGAGTGGGTAGAGGGAAGTACTGGAAACTGTTGAGTTGTATTCCAGTAGCCTTGTTTCTTGAAGATGATTGTATAAAGAACTAATTCCTTTTCCTTCAGTGATCATTAACAATATATCCTTCCCCCAGTGCACACAGCCTCACACTCAATGCTGGCATTTATCTCACACAGATAGGATTTGCCTAGAGAGTAAACATATGGTGTCCCCGGAAACTTCTAGTTCTTCTGCTTAGAGCTAGCTTGCAAGAACAAAGAATGACATTGTACTTACATTAGTTTATTTATTAAGGTTTGAGACTTCCTGAAGGATTGGCACACAGTTTTAAAACTGGACCTTAGAAGCTTTAGCATCTTCATTTTACAGGTAAGGAAACTGAGGCTGAGAAAAATTTCAGATTGGCCACATTCAGAAAACTGAGCAGTGAGAGTGGAGACCTGACCCTGTCAACTATTCTGATCCAAACACCTTCTCATTAGATTAGGCTTTGCCTTCTGTATTTGAAGAGTCAAAGCAGATGGATGAATGGATGGATGGACAGATGGGTGGTTTATCAATTCCTTTATTTATTCAAGAAAATTTCAACAACCACCCCACTAGACAGTGTGCTAATTGCTAGAAATGTGAATATGAGATCTGTGTATAGTGCCTCTCTTCACTTCCTTGTACCTATCCTTTACTTGTTCTACTCCGGGCAGTGTATAACCCCACCATTCTTCCAGAAGTTCTCCAGTCAAGGTCAGTAATTATCTTTCTGTTGTCAAATCTAATGATTCCTTCTCTGTTCTTATCTTTTTTGACATATCCACAGCATTCAAAACAATTGACTACTACTCCTTCCTGATATTGATTTTATCTTGGCATCTGTGACATCATTTTCTCCTGGAATCCACCTCACTGGAAGTTCCTCCTTTTTGGTTTAACTACTAAGTGTTAACAGTCCTAGCTTGATTCCAGCTCAATGACTTTTCTATAACTCCACGCCTGATCTTACCCTGCTGCTGTAATCCGAGCTCTGCTGGCAATGGTGCCTTCTGAACCCCGATCCAGGTTCGATAAGTCTCAAAACTAAAAGAATTTAGAGACGAGAGGGCCAATAGGCATAAATAATAAAGATTTTTAAAAGAGAAGTTTATTGAAAAGAGAGAGTACACATTAGAGAGGTTAACGTGGGCATGCCCAAGGGACGGACATACACTGAGTGGAGTGGGTCAGTTTGTTTTATAGGAAAGTTTTGTTGGTAACAGGTTACCATAGTAACCTTGGAATAGTAGATGTCTTCTTTGTTCTAGGAGGAGATAGCTAGCAGAATTTGTGGTTTGTTGTCACATACTTAAAATTTGTCTTTGGGAAAATGGTTAACAATCTTTATGACCCTATGCTTCTTACTAACTAAGAGTTTGCTTTGGGCCCAGAATTTTACAAGCTTTTATGGTTTGGGGAGGTTTAGGAGCTTTAGGGAAATTTGCTCGAAGTTTGCAGCTGCAGTTTGCAGCTCTGTATTAGTTCCTTTGGCGCTAGATAGGAAATAAGGGACTTGGAGTTGTCTGTTAACTCTTTCTGAGCTGAATAGGAAAGCAAGGACTTAAGTCGCCTTATTTTATCTTGCTTTACTGCTATCCTATCTCTATGTAAAAACCAGGGTAATCCGCATAAAACTTAAATATAAACACAAATTTTAATTGGACATCCTCCCCTTGCAACTGTAAAACTTCTAGTAGCTTCTAATTGCTCTTTGAATATAATCCAAGCTCATTCTCAGGGCCCACATGGTTCTGCTTCATCTGGTCCTTCCTGCCACTCACATCTTCAAAGCCCTTGCTCCCTTGGCTGTAGCCACATTGACCTTCCTTTTGTTTCTCTGATCTACTGAGTTACACTTGCCGTTTCTTCTCCCTGGAACACTCTGACCTTGGGATTTGAAGGTCTGGCCATTTTTCCTTACTCAAAGGTGTCAATCCAAATATAACCTCCTCATTTCCTGATTTCATCATCCCTTCCATCTCATCATACTCTTTTCCATCACACTGTTATAGTCTACTTGACATTTATCACTATTAGAAGTTATCTATTTATTTACTTATTTTCTGTCCCATGCCCAACAATACAACCCCATGAAAGCAATGTCACTGTCTTGTTGACCACTGTATTCCCAGTCCTTGACCCACAGAAGTTGTCCATAAATATTTTCTCTGTGAATCAATAAACCAATGAACACATTCATGAATGAGGATATTGTCTTGCCTAACATAGAATCTTATAAACCTACTGAAACTGAGATCCACAGCTGAATCCTAGCGATTTCCCTCTACTGAAGCCCAGTCCAAACAGGAATCCTCATCTTTGTTAGTATCACTTAAACATTGGAATGTGATCAAGTGCATAACCCATGGCAACTCATTAAGGTATCCTTTCCTCTCCTGTTCTTTGATCCCTGGACACCTTAGAAGGATCTTTCCCTTTCCCAAGTTATCCCATCATCTTATCTCACCCACCGTCTCTATACTGGGCCTCCCAGCACATCCTGTCACTCCCCTAACAGGTAGCACCTACTGCTTCTTCCCCAACCATCTCTTCCCCGATAACCACCAATAGGACTTAGTGTCTCACTCCTCAGCCAGTGTGGGAGAGGCAGAGAAGCCAAGTAGACAACACCCGAATGCTCTGTTGGAGCAGGCAGTGTTGTGAAACCTCACTGGTTAATTATTTTTGTCCCATCATAGCCCACGGGAGAAAATGGGCAAGTTACACTGCCAACTGGTGGTTGACATGGTAAGTGCTATGATTATGTATTTTCCAGAAAAGAGTAGAGAGGAGTCACATCTAAATCAGATGTGAGGTGAGCTCTCCTGGAAGAAGAACTAACACGTTAAAGCTCACTACACTTGCCATGTGGCTCACCAGCACTTACAAGGCTGATTATGCATACAAAGTTCCAAGCAACTTGTTTAAACCTCCTGCACCTCTGGGAGACTAGTGAGGAAACTGAACTTAAGTAACTTGTTCAAGATCTCATAGCCAATTAGTGATTGAACAAAAGCAAGGATCCTAACTCCAGAACCCGGCTTTATCATTACACTCTTCTACCACCTCTGACATACGACTTCAGTCTTCACATTACTTGAGATAAGGTAGGAAGGAAGAGTAGACATTTTTCAGGTGAGGAGGGTGATAATGGTTTACTGGGTGAAGGGAACACAGCAGGATGTTTTCTCGAGGTGGCAAGCATTCCCTAGGCCTGCATCAGCAGATGTACTGGGGAGTAACAGAGGTCACTTTATCAAGTTAAAAAAAAAAGCAAATCAGAAAACATGTTAGTATTTGCTGCTCTGACCTGAAGATTGTTCTGTATGGGATTTATCTTGAATCCACTAAAAGCACCTTATGTAGTTTGTCTGGAACAAGATTGCCAGGTTGCTGGGAAACGAGCATATTCATAAAGTCTACTCCCATGTCAAAAGCTATGCTCATGGTGGAAACCCCTGCTCTGAGCTCAGCCCAGTGGTACCTTCAGTTTGTACATATATGTAGGTCAAGAACCAGGGCTAGAGGCTCCACAGTCAATCACCCTGCCTCGTCTGCAGGCTGAGAGTGTGAAAAAGAAGGATGATAATGTGGAGTTTGGAAAGGAGTGGTCAAGGGGACTGGAAGTGAAATACTGCAAGAATTTCGCCCAAGCTCTCTCTGAATTTGTTAAGAGATGAAATGGACATTTACACCAACTACAGATCGACTCAGAACTGGGGAAAATAAGTAGATTTAAAAGATGTGCACTCTTCTGGAAAACTCAAGCCAAGCAGACACCATCTGGGTTATTGGGGGCCATAGTCCCTCTCCCCCACCACGACTCCACCTTATGAATAAGTTATCCAGAGATGGGCTTTGCATGGCTTGTTCTGATATTAACACATTGTTGATGGAGTAATCCAGAGTATTGTCATTAAATATTTGGAAACACTTAAAATCCTTATAGGACAAAATGTAGCACTTCTTACAGGGGATGACAGAGCATAGGGGAATATATCACTTTTCCCAAAAATAGGAGTATGGTAACTTCCAAACTGGCTCGAAGATCGTTTGTCCAACAATTATTCTTATTTAAAGTTGTCAATCTTAAAAATGACTTCAGAATTAGCACCATTTCTTGGGGCTCCTAATTTATGCCCAGAAAAGATTTTAAAATAATTAAAATTGTATGACAATATTTTGGAATCTTCTTTTAAATATAATAGACAAAATTATTTGACCACATGTGATGTATAATTTCAGACCCAAAGTAGCATTATTTGGATCATAGTCTATGAATAATTTTAAAATCGTACCTATAACCAATAAAATAGCTGTAATTTCATGTAAAGCTATGAATAATGTCTCCCAAAAGCTAGACAGGACAGATGGACAGATAACTTTGTTATTTGGGGAAGGTGATGATGTTTTGTTTACTTTTATCAGTGTTCTCAAGTCAGAAGTTGTTGGTGAATATTGCATATTTGCATCAATGTTTTCTAAAGATGTTCATTTTCCAATGGAAATTCAGAGCCACCTAGTGACCAAAAATAAAATGTCTGAAATATAAAATATTTCAAGGAAAAACTCCCAGCAAAAGAGAAAATTAATCATTTCACCTTGGTCTTTGATATCCGAGGATAAGATTATATCCAGTTCAACTCTGTCACATGAGAGAGCCCACAAATTAAGTAGAATAAATTTCTAGTTCATTTGAAGGTTAATGGTTCTTAAACATAGACTTGAAATGGTATGCATGATAAATTTTTTTCAGTGCTTTAATACACACATCATTTCATCAAACAAGATATGTGTGACCTTTATAAATATAAGCTACTATATAGACTCACATCCTCTACCTTGAGGATAGCTTCTCCTCTGGAGTTGCTTATCTAATTTGATCTTGAGAAAGGAAAAGCAGGAGGGTCTTATGGAAGATGGGCCAATAGTGGAAGTATGGGACAGTGCTAAACTGCCCACTTGAGGCTTCCAATTCATGTTCATTTTTGAGCCAAGGATTCATATTCATATTCATTTTGAATGTAAGGATTCAAGCAATTATATTCAATTTAGTTCACATAAATTCAGCAGACCTCTATGGAGTCTCAATATATGTAAGTTTTTTGCTACGAACAGTTGTAATAAATCAAAGGTAGGTATTTAAGGAACCAGAGTAGTTCAGCTCGGTTAGAGCAGTGCAAACCTAGAAGGAGATATTAGGAGATGAAAATAGAGAGGTAGGGCATAGCCATAATGGGGAACACAATTTGGTGACTCTTGGGGGGATTTTTTAAACAGATGCATAAACATTTATTTTATGAGATCGAAAATATATGTTAGGACCTCAATAAGCAAGCATGTTATAGGTTATGCAGCAATTCTCATCAATTGTGGGGAAATATGCCTGTGGCTGTTGAATGAAGAAGTAGTGATCCAAATAAGTTTGCTTTACTGTAAAAGCCCAATAGAAAACATACTATCCCAGAATTGTGACCTTTGCTCACTTGTTTCCCGTAATTGTTCAGTAATGGCACCTTTGAAATAATAGAACGATGTCATTCAGTTATGGTTTAAAAATACGGTACAAAGTACAGCAGTTCTACTCATATTTTAAAGGAAGATTGTAAAAGTTAGTAGTTTCTAGATTCAGACCCCCATTTCACTCTGTCTTAGTTTCCCAGCTGCTTACACAAATACTGTTCAATGGGTTGGCTTAAAGCTTGGGGGGATTTTGATCAAAGTCACGATGAGATTTAGGAAGATTAATCTGGATGTAACAAGTAGGATGGATTGGTACAGAATAAACAGATGGCAGGGAGAGCAGTTAGGAGAGTATTCTAATAGTCTCAGAAAGAAGTCATAAACATATAAGCTAGAATTATTGAAATAGGAAGGGAAACGATGGGTCAGATGAAAGAAGAATCTTCAGTACTAAATGGGGGAGCAATGGAGAGGGTGGTTTAAAGGGTGAGTCCAAAATTTCTGCTCTCGATTGTGGGGGGAGGGGGAGGGTAGAAACGGTTCCACTAATAGAAGGACACTAGGGAAATACTTGGTATATGGTGGGCAGAGTATGAGTTTGGTTCTGGACATCTGTCTCCTCATTCAGAAACACTCTAGAGGTCTTGCTGTGTGCAGATTCTGTGCTGGCCATTGAAAGCGCAGTGACATCAGCTTGCTCCAAGGGCTGGCGATTGAGGGGAGAGGATGTCAGTTCTACCGAGAGGCCAGATTAATTCGAAGGGGAGGGCCCTGCGCCAAGTACATCTTATGTTAATTAAGTTATTTAGACTCTATAAGAACTCTGAGAAATAGTTTTTATTATTTTAATTTTGCAAAAGAAACTGAAAGTCAAAGAGGTGTTTTGAAGAGTCTGCAATCACAGAAGAAGCCCATGATGGAGGCAGGATTCAAACATGCTGTTTCCATTGCCCCTCTTGTGCTAGTCTCAGGGGAAAGAGCCAGACAGGGAGGTGACGAGGCAAGACTCTGTGGTCACAGGGGGCAGTGCAGCCCGGTGGCCTCCGGTTAATAAAGGAGCTTGATCCTTCCAGTTTGGAGTCTGCTTCTCCAGCAGATACCTACAGCCCTGGAGCATGGTTCTTGCCCCTGTTTGCTGCCTCCTGATCTGTTCTGCCTGAACCCTCTGAACCCTTCCAAACTACCTACATGCCTGGATTGGTCCCTCTGGTCAAGGGTGACCATGGAAGACAAAAAGGTCAGAAGCTTTGGCTCTGAGTTCTTAGCCATTTACCAGCTGTACATTTTCTCCTGGACAGAGCACAGAAGCTCCCTGGGCCCCTGGCTACTTTCTCCTCTGTAGATGTCATGGGGATTAAAGGAGATAATATAAATGAAAGTGCTTTTATGATTTGTGAAGTTCTGTGGTATATATGTTGCCCCTTTCCTTTCCAAGCACCTTGATTCATAGAGCAATATTTCTTTTCCTTGTTATTCCCACTTCATTCTTCTGCAAACTCTGCAGCGTTGAGCTAAGTGACCCCCAGCATCTGATGGGCAGAGAATATTGAGGTTTATGCACCCAGATTATTTTGAAAACCAAACCAAAAGTGGCTAGAGAGAAGGGAGATTCCACCTTCCTTCCTAATTTCATC
The DNA here is from genome assembly GCF_023851605.1 of Tamandua tetradactyla. Taxonomy (NCBI): domain Eukaryota; kingdom Metazoa; phylum Chordata; class Mammalia; order Pilosa; family Myrmecophagidae; genus Tamandua; species Tamandua tetradactyla. The sequence continues at coordinate 107,215,711 of NC_135328.1, read as the reverse complement.
AACCCTGAAAGCTCTGTACAGTATGTTCCAAAATTCCTAGTGCAGTTTTACATATTAAGGCATCAGAAGTATAAATACTATAAACTTATAAAGAACTGTATTTGGAGATTTTATTATTTTCATCTCTTTTACCCTTAGTTTTGTAAATTTTGAACAATATACTTCAAATTTTATTTTTTTATTCCTCTAATTGAAAATGGAAAACATTAACTGAAAGAAAAATTTTGATTAAAAATTTAATTTTTCTAAATCCCCTCACCTGAACAAAGATAAAAAGGAATGAAAATAATTATCTGTCAAATAATGCTTTATGCAAGTTTTTACTAGAGCTTAAAACTGCACTAAGACTTTTGGGACATGCTGAATCTATAAACTAATGTCATTTTTCTCGAGTTCTTTCAAAGTGTGGTTCACAGATGACTAGCAGGTGAAATCCACATTTAAACACATTCTTTTGGCTTTGGACCACTACACAAGAAATAAGCATTAATAAGAAGCTCTTCTTTATCTTTATTATTATTACAACGATCATTATTCATTAAGCTTTTTATTTTGGCAGTGGTTTACTGGTATTTTCTAATATTAGTCATCTCCAGCAAAACACTTAGAATGGTTTAGAGGTCCTTTAGTTTCAAAACTTTTGGCCTTAATCCTAGTTTAGTCTTGTTACTCATTTACGTAAGAGTAAAAGCCATTTTCCACAACTAACATCCCTCAGAATGTAGCCAAGCAATCAATAAAATCTTCTTTTTGAGTTTGCCAGTTGGCAATATTTATTCTGGCAGTAGTTAGTACATCTAAATATTAACTAATTAATCTAGCTTGTAATGTTCACTGCTGGTTTCATTGAATGAGGTGGGAGTGGGTCAAATCTGCAGACCATTCACAGTCTCCAAATGCAAATAAGATAGCATTTGTTTGTAGGTGGAACCAAATGATTATAAATGAATGGCGCGACATCTCCTGGGATTGGACATAAAGGTCCTGTAAACGGAGAATTATATCAACAAACAGCTGTTAGGAAAACACTATTATGCTGTAATAGCTGCTATTAAAATCCATTAGCAATCTTGATGGCCTGTTTGAATTTGATGCATCATTTGCTCTGAATAGCATTTCTTCCTAAAGTTTTGTGGTAGAATTCATGCAGATTGATAAGTGGTAGCAGTGACATTCTAGGAGATTAATACTGATTACACACTTTGCTTGCACTGGTCACTCTGGCCCCGAGAAATGCTGCAGATACTGCAGTTTAATAGCACTGTGGAGAAAACGTATAGCATCAATACAACCCTCAGAGCCTTCTGGCACCTAGAATGAAATATCTATTTTGTTTTTACATGACAAATGTCCACACGCTAAAAGTGGGTCCCCTGTCTCCATCATTTCAACAACTCAGCCTTTCCTCATTCTGGTACCTTTTCCAGACTCCAGGGGGTCTCTGGAGGACACACTGCCCCCAGGACACAAGCTTGGCTGAAAACATTACATGTCTAATGAGATTTTGAAAAACGCATGTGTTGGCAAAAAGAATGCAGCTGTTCGGATGGAGGAGGAATCATTTAACGTTAGGATAAAAAGAAAATGTTTGCTTTCAGGTGCGGGCTTCTGAGCTGCTGGGAAGAATGGGGAAGTAGCGCCATCTGGCTGATAAATGACGCAAAAAGCTTTAAGGGGTTTTACATATCCAGAACCAGGGCTGGGTGTGGACAGGTTTATAGTGTCTGTGTATCAGTTTGATCGGGGATACAAGAATATATGTTCATGCAGATTAGAGGAGACACTTGAACAAACACCTGGTATATATAGGATAAATCAAATGAAGATGCAATTAGTAGTTCCTTTTGACACAGAACTTATTTGAAGGGCTACTGACCAGTTGGGGGAATTTTCAGCTCTTCTCCAGAAAGACTCAATAAAGAGCTGAGTTTCGATCACTTTAAATATTTTTCATTTACTTTCACATCCATAGTAGCCAAAGTTGGTGGTCAGTGGAAAGTATACGGGAAGGAGCACAGGAAATTAGTTTAAAGTCTTGCTTCTCAAAGTGGGGTCACCTGGTCAGTAGATGCAGCTTCACCTTGGATGCTCCATAGATATGTGCAATCTCAGACACTGGCCCAGACATGCTGAAGGAGAATCTGCATTTTAACAAGGTCCTCGGATGGTTGTGCTCACGTGAAAGTTGAACAAGCAGTTTTGAGAGGCTAGTACAGTTGCCTGGTTTCCTTCCCTGCAGTGAAGGTATGAACCAAAAACTTCAAGCCTTTAAAGTGAAGCAAAACAGGAGAGAATGAAAGGCCTTAAATACTGGCCAGAGGAGAGAATGAAAGGCCTTAATTCCCTTCCTTCTCACCTCCCTGGTCCTACCTTGACCCCTGTGGCCCCTGTGAGCCAGGTCCTGAAGATGTTAACTCGGTTATTCCCTATGATGTGTTCAATTCAGGTCTAACAGCCAATGTCTGTTCTGCATTGTGGTTTGGACTTACCTGTGCTGTGGAAAATAGCACAGATATCCCAGCCCACTGACCATTAAATGATGACTTCTTTATTTTATGAAACCAAATCAAACTTATCTTCACTTGGGTGACTTATGCATGGATACATTCTATTGCAAAAAGTCCAAACCAAAGCAAAGAAAAAATACCTGTATTTTGAATCATGTATTTACCTTGGTACCTTCCTTGGTTCCTAATCAAATCATCTTGACTTATTTTTCATTAATTTAATAAAGAAAATCCACAGAACAGCGTTAAATCTGGGACTGTGCCACAAACCCTCACTCCGCCTAGGAGAGTTGACAATTGTTAACCTGGATTTAGGACAGAAATGGAGTGTAATAATTTCAGAGAAACTGCCCTTTTCTTCTTTCTCCTTTCCATCCTCCTCCTTTTTCAGTGGTACATCCAGCCCAGTTGGTCAAGTTATTAAATTATGGGAATAAAAAGTAATTTTTTTGCAGTTTTTGTATCTTTACACAAAACGAACTCTGGCTATGGAAAGATGTATTTTGGAAAAATATCAAAGTATTTAATTTTCTTACCAAATGGTTATGACAAAAAAACTGAGGAGCAATATTTTGGTTCTCCACTAGACAATAATTTTGTATTTACGTAAGAGCGTTTACAAACTTAGCAGCTATTTTTTTAGTCTCTTTTTTTTTCCTATGAGCTAATTCCTCAAACTATTGATAGCCTGCATGATTTTCTTGGCATTTTGGATGTCACTCTGCTTTTCAATTGGCTGTAAGTGATGCCATTTGCTATTTTTTCCCATGAGGGTTTTCATCATTTTATGGGCCTTTTTCTTTAAGTAACTCTCATACAACTCTCAAACTATAATATCAGCATTTTGAATGAGAATATAAATTCATTGAATTTTAAATCCAGATGTACTTATAATTCTGTATGATCAGTATTTTAAAAGTGGTATTAGCTAGAGCTCTGTGTACCTCAAGTCAGTGTCCCCCACTCCCCTGCCCCAACACCTACTAAATTTTGGAGCCTGTGATCCTTTTGGTGAGTCTTAGAATTAAACTTCTCACTGGTTGAGAATTTTTGTTTTTAATGTATTTAATAAAGAGGATGGTCATTTTAAAAATCTTTTTATTCTGTCTATTTTAAAAATTGAGATCTGTTTTAAAAATTGCTTTACCCTACAATCCCATAGTATCTACTCAAATTATGTGTTAACTAGAAAGCTGGAAGTTGTTTGGAGGAAAAGAGGGAGATTTTCTAATTTTAAAATTAAATTACGTTTTGTATTTAGTCTATTCAAATGTGAAGTCTCAATTATTTTTGGGCAAAGGGGCATTGTGTGATAAGAAAGAGACACAACAACTCAAAGTACCAACGAGTTTCATAATTTCGGAGTGGTATTGAAAGGTTGACAAGTAATCAGGAAAGGTCTTCCAGAATTGTAAAAGAAATCAGAGTTTCTGACTGGTTGATAGTTAATATCATGGAGCTTTAGAGAGTAGCTCACCTTTACCAAGCACTTAGAGTCAGCTCTACTGTAATGCTTGTTTTGAAAACATGAATTTGTTTCATTATGATTAACATATTAGGCAATAATTTGAGCATAATGCAAAGTTTTGTGCATGCTTATGCACAACTTTTTCCTTGAGAAACATGAGGTGAACCGAGAAACCAGCACCTAACTGAACAGAGTCTTGTTGGAATATTCAAAATGCACACGAATGCACACACACACACACATACCTCAAACACCAGTGTGTGTGTTATGACCACACTCATCTACATCTGGTGTTATAACTTTCAATCAATTCCAGATAGAATAGATCACAAGTCTATTCCTTCCAGTTCCCATTTCCACCAGCAAACTTTCTGTCATTTTCAGGGTAAAGGACCATATTTATTGTAGTATTTGTGTATTTCTTGACCATTAGCATGTGTAAAGCTCTGCTACCATTTATCTTAGGTTCCCGTTTTTCTTTTACTGTGTCACTGATGAAGCAGTTTTTGAGCATTATGCTCCACAGCCCCATTTTGCCAATAAGTTCTGTGGTTTTATTGTGTGATTTTTGCATAGTAGTGATTTTTAGGAATGCATGTGCCTACTGTATCAAAACTGGCCACTTAAAGCTAGAGCTTCTTATATATTAATTAATTTATTTATTCCTAACAATCACTGAATGAAGCATTATTTTCTTTGTACTCATTATATAGATGAGGAAACTAGGACAGAGAAGTTAAGGTAATTGTCCAAAATCATGCACCTAGAAAATGGTGGGGCTGGAATTCTCAGGAAGCCTGGCTATAGACGTCACAGTCTTAACCCCAAATTGTGACATCATTTTATTCTTTTGTGGTTAGAGTAAACATAACAAAAAGGACTTTTATGCACCTTCTCCTGGCATATGTCTGACTCAGTTTTCATCAATGGACTGTGGAAGGACAATTCTTTTGGAGGTGTCACTGGAGTCCTGAAGTCATTGGGATGACTCAAACATCACCCTCCCAAACACACACACACACACACACCACATACATTCCCAAATAACCCTATCGGGACTAGATCCCCTTTTGAATCCATATTCTAAGATATGTGTCCTTATTGGTGGACCTTGAGGTTTTTTCCTTTTTTTTTTTTTTAAAACTCTTTCTCCATATTTTCTCCAGCATTTGTATCTCTCTGTTGATTTTTAAACAGCTTTACTCACACATCATACAATCCAACCTAAGTAAAAAATCAGTGGTTCCTGATATGATCACGTAGCCATGCCTTCACCACCATGAACTATATGAAGACATTTCCTTTCCTTCCACAGAGAATCCCATACCTCTCCGCCATATTCCCTGCTTATTGACATTTAGTTTTGGCCTATTACTTTTGTTACATTCAATGGAAGCATATTACAATGTTATTGTTAATTATAGATCCTACTTTGCTTTGATTGTATTTTTTCCTGTATACCATCCATTTTCAACACCTTGCAATGTTGATGTTCTTTTGTTCTCCCTTATGCAAAAATGTTCTTACATGTGTACATTCAATCAGCATCATTGTCCGTTAATGCTGCTAAAACCATCAGTGTGCAAATGTCCATTTGTGTACTGGCCTTCAGTTCCTCTGAATATATACCTAGTAATGGGATAGCTGGATCGTATGGCAATTCTACACATAGCTTCCTGAGGAATGGCCAAACTGCCTTCCAGAGTGGTTGCACCATTCTACATTCCCACCAACAACGGATAAGTGTGCCTTTTTCTCCACATCGTCTCCAGGATCTGTCGTTCTGTTTTTTGTTTGTTTGTTTTGGATAATGACCATTCTAGTGAGTATGAAATGGTATCTCATTGTGAATTTTTTTGTTTGTTTGTTTGTTTTTTACATGGGCAGGCACTGGAAAACGAACCCAGGTCCTCTGGCATGGCAGGCAAGCATTCTTGCCTGCTGAGCCACTGTGGCCCTCTCATTGTGGTTTTGATTTGCATTTCCATAATAGCCAATGAAGTTGAGCATCTTTTCATGCGCCTTTTAGCCATTTGTATTTCCTTTTCTGAAAAATTCCTGTTCATGTGTTTTGCCCATTTTTTAAATTAGGTTGTCTTTTGCTTTTGAGTTGTAGAATCTCTTTATATATTCCATGAACTTATTTTAGATGGTATGTGGACTTTTTAACTTGTCAGACTTATGTATTTATTTTTACTTATGGAGGCAGGGAAAGGAAAATATCTCATCTGTCAACCCTATTTTTCATGGTTATTGTTGCTTTGAATAAGGCTAAACTTAAGCACAGAAGGCCACACATATCTGCTCACGATCCTGGGGGTGGTGCTTCAGTGGTACCCATTTGGCTAACACTGACCCATGAGCTCTGTTCATGAAATTGAGAGTCTGGTTTTAGCTGAAGTGAGTGTATATTGGCCACAAAATAGATGAGGTCACTACTGAGCATCAGTCTGTTGGTGGCACTGTTTGGAATATGATTCTGAAATCTCCACTTTGTCTACCCCTCATTGCTTAGAGTCTTACCCTCTGCTATCTGTTCTTCCCGTTGTAAATGTTGGGTCTCATTTGACCACTGGGCAAACTCCTCTGTCCCTTCATATCTCAACCCAGGTACCCACATTGTGAGGGAGCCTTCTCCAACTCCTTAAGGTAGGCTTCTAGATTCTTTCCCCACTTCCCCCAGTGCTCTTTGTCTACACTTCCACCTGACGTCATCTTATGGGCTTAGCTGCATTAGGTCTACAAACTCCTTTGGGGTCAGGTTCTTCTGCAAAAAAAAAAAAAAATGAACACCATGTGCCAGAGAAATCCTGGTATATATATATATTTCTCTGGCACATGGTGTTCATTTTTTTTTTTTTTTTTGCAGAATAGCATGAAAATCTTTAGACCTTTGTTTATCCAGACAGGATAAGCAGACCTCATATGTTCCCAAAATTCTGCCAGTAAGCAGTTCTTGAAGGCTGGTTTCAATGAGGTAGAATTTGAAGCTAAGGCATTGTGGCTGTAGTATTGAAAATCTACGTAGGTAAATGATAAACTCTTGTGAGCTGCGATCTGCAAAGATGGAAGTCAGTGAAAATGCTAAGAAAAAATGATCTAAAACTTGTAAATAAGGCACAAAGTTTATGTGTGTCTTCAAAATCAAGCCAGAGCACACTATCTACCAGGCCTGATGGTTTCATTTGGCTATGAAGAACCAGGGTCCACAGCTGCCACTGGTGGCCTATTGTTTTTTTTTATATGGGCAGGCACCGGGAATCGAACCTGCTCTAGTTATCTGGGAGGCAAAATAAGCATGACAGAGTCCCTATTTTCATAGACCTTGCATTCTATTGGAGGCAGGGGAGACAGACAATAAACAAGTCAACAATTCAATGGATAATATGATAAATGCCTTGAAGAAAAATAAAGCAGGATCAGGGGCTAGAGAAGGTCTTCAAAAAATAGAGATATTTAAATAATTGGATGAATAAACAGTATCAATAATAATAAGTAATGAGGCGAACATGAGTGAGGAGGAAAGATAAATCTTTAAATAGAATTTGAAGAACCAAAGTGATGGGTTTATGAAATGTCCTAAATTTCAGCTCTATGACCTTTACCATGTTTGGAACACATAAAATGAGAATTTTCACTAGTGACTTTAACCTGTAGTTCTCAGCACTGGTTGCACATGAGAATCATGGAAGCAGCTTTTAAAAATTACTGACGCTGGTGCCTACCCCAGACGGTGTGGATGGGAGTCTCAGCAGAGGGGTGGGCCTGGGCAGGCCTGGGGGTCTTTTTTCAGAACATACTCTTAGATGGAGAACTGCTTGGATAAGCTATTGCATGCGCTTCCTTATTATTCTTGGCAGAACAAGACTGCTTTTGTTTAGTTGCTGTAAAAATATATAGGTTTATATGAGCAGATGGCTCTATGGGTTCGAAAGTGATTTTGCAGAGTTGATGTAAATAGCATGCTCTAGTGAAAAATGTGTTTAAAAGCACAGTTTTTAAAAAGCCATTCTTTCTTTCGAGTTAATGAATTATTATAATATAAATGTCTCATTAGTGGACAGTGCTAAAAGCAACTGTTGTCTTTTTCTAGTAGAATGATTAGGAGGAAGCCTAATGGCTGTCTTGAAACCCTTGAGAGTTACCCAGTCCTAAGGTTATTAAAATATAGACTATATATTTTAATTATATATACACTTTATATATTAAATACAATTATATATACACTGGTCCCAAAACCAGTTTTTTGGTTTTGGGACCAGTGTACTTGAATCCAAATCCTAGCTCATCACTTTTAAGTTCAGGTGTGTGGTATTGGGAAATTCACCTCCCTTCTCCAAACCACAGTCTTCCACACCTGTAGAGTGGTAATGGTGTTAATAATAGTATTAACCTATCCAAAAGGAGTATTTTGAAGATTAAATAAGTTAATGCATGTAATAAGCTCAGAGAAGCACCTGCCTGTAGTAAGAATTCAAATATTCATTGTTATTATCAACCTCCAACTCAGGAGACTTAAAGCCAAGAGCAAAAAGTTCAAGGAGACCCGTTTTGGCTCCATATAAAGCAAAACCTTCCTTATGGATCTGTTCACAGACGGAATGAGCAATCTCAAGTGACCACGAGTGTCTCATCTGTAGAAGGGTTCAAACCCCAGCTTCATGACCACTTGGCAGGGTGAGGTGTAAAGAATTTAAGAATTGGGCAATGGAACTAAATGGTCTTAAGAGCCTATCTCGAACCTGACTTTCAGTTATTCTCTCATTTTAATTCTAAAGCTTATCTGATTCTGTGAAGAACCCAACTAATCTATCTCTTTTGAAGAGAGGAAATTTTGATGGATACCCCATAATAGAATCACAGATTTTCTTGAGTCCCAGTCTTGATATCCTCTAAGTTTAGACTTACTAGGAGAAAAGTCCACTTCTTTGAAAAATCACCACTAGTTTTCTGATTTATCAAGTTTAAAAAGAATATGATTTGCTTTCCATGCTGGAGACCCGGGTTTGATTCCCGGTGTCTGCCCGTGGGGGGGAAAAAAGAATATGATCTGGATATCCCCATTTTCTTCCTATCTCAATAGCTATCCATCTGAATCTATTTAGTTATTCATTTTGGCTCAGAGCTGGAGGGATCAGTAAGGATTTCTAGTAACATGTTCTATGAGAGATTTTTACAAATATGAGAATTTAAGCAAACCAAATGGAAACATTCTGCCGCATTCCATTATGAATTTGTCTGGTGCTCTTCCCAAGAAGATGCAAATTTAAACTTCCTATGACAAGGGTAAAGGGACTCTGAGACATATAAAACAATCATTTAATGGTTTGTGACAAATGATATCTTCGCTCTTTAAATGTGAAATATAAAATGGAAAGTGTTTTTTGCCCATAGCAAATTAAAAATAAATAAAATCTGTGCTGGAATTAAGCCCAGAAGAAAGTACTGACTTCGGTATGTTTTTAATTCCAGGCCTTTCCCCGGCCTCTAAAGTTTGGTAACTTCAGTGATGAATATAAACGTTGTCAATCCCACTAAGGTTTCTGTGTATGTGTGTATTTGTGAGTGCGTGCACGTGCGTGTGTATATGTGTGTGTGTGTGTGTTTGCATATGTGGACCCTAGGGAATTGACTGCCATCTGTCAGTGAAGAACGTCTAGCATTCTTGCAAAGAACAGCTGTTTATAGCCATCCAGACTGCTTAGCAGAGTGCACAAGAAGGGGCTATTTGTGAGGCAAAAGGAAAGCTCATCTTATTTTTCATTATGTGCAAGTTATGGGTCTAGGTTTAGGTGGGCTAATGTGTGCAGCCAAAAAGCTTGGCAAATTGATTCAGCAAGGACCTTCTGTTGAGCATTAATCATTTCTTTCCTTAAACTTTATATTTGTCTCCTAATAGAGCTCATGAAATTGCAACAAATTTCCATGTCTTTTGCGTTTTGCAGCAGAGACTCAATCTTAGTCCACATTTCCACATACTCTGACATTGGGCATGTATTAGCTATTTCCAAACTGTACATTTTTTTTGTTTGTTTATCTGACTTTTAATTGATTTCTGGACACATAAGGAAAATTCGAGGGCTATCGTGCAACCCTTTTGGGTTTTCATACATGCACCTCAAATTTGACCAGGAAAATGTCAAATGTCCACTTCTCTCTACTGCTACTATCACTGTCTTAGTTCAGCACTTCAACTCCTTTTACCAAAATATAAGCTAAGATTGCAACTAACCCACAGGTGCATTTGTGAAAATTAGGGAAAGACCTGACTTCCTTCAGATGACACTCTTCATCCTCAGAACTTTTTTGTGAGTAGTTCATGGCTGGATTTCAGCTCTTATTGTACCCCATAGTTGGATACCCTAGGTTAGAGGACAACCTGCAGCTGTGGTCCTGATAACAAGACTCTCATGGGGCATCTGTATGTGATTGGTTTTCTGAACATGGACCCAGATTTTCTCACACCACACCCAGGGATCTTTCTAAAATACAAATCTAATCACCTCCTGCTCCCTTCTTAAAATCCTTCATGGCTTCCATGCCTTTCCAGTTAGAGTGAAACTGCTATACACAGCAATCCAGGGCATTTAACTTCTGATCCTTCTACCACATTTAGCCATGCCTCCCTCCACTGGGCACTTCCTGAAATGCAGAATGGTTTTTTCTTCCTGCTTATTGACACTTCTGTGTCCTCATTCCTGCTGTTCCATCTACCTAAAATGCCTTTCCCCCACTTCCTCACCAAGCTAGACCCAGCCACCTTTCCTAATGCAGTTTAGCTGTTCAGTGTCTAGGAAACCCTTCCTGCTGCTCCACGGCAGAACCTTGGCAACAGTTTTATTAAGATATGATTTCCATACCATAAAGTTCACCCATTTAAATTACGCAATCTAACTGTTTGGGGTATATTTTCAGAGTTGTAGAACCATTGCCACAACCTAATTTTAGAAAAACTTCATCATCCCAACTTGTACTCATTAGTACCTTTACCCCTTTCCTCATACCTGCCCTAGGAACCACTGGTCTGCTTTCTGCCTTTGTGAATTCCAAGTCAGGATTCAATGTCCTTTCTTGGTAACTCCTGGGCATAATTGCATCCTGTTAGACTACCCAACTCTCTTAGTAGCCCCTCTCCTCCCTATGGTAAGGTCTTAAAGGTCAGGGACCTTATCTTCAAATAGCCACAGACCCTGGCTCAATCCTGAAATGTGGTAGGCCCTCAAAGATTGATTGAAAAAAAAGAAAAAGAATTTTGCACCTGCACTTTTTTTTTTTTTTTTTTTTTTTTTTTTATTGCATGGGCAGGCACTGGGAATTGAACTCAAATCTCTGGCATGGCAGGCAACCACTCTGCCTGCTGAGCCACTGTGGCCCGCCCAGCACTGTCTTTTATACTAATAGCTTTTCCATCTATTCCCTCAAATATCGGGATTTCTCCTCACCATTTTGGGGGAGGAAGACCTTCTTAGTGGCAGGAAACTTTCCAGACGTTGCCCAGAATTCCAAGTACAAGAGAAGCAGAGACAATGGAGGGGGAAGGATAGGAATTAAGGAACAAAGAGAGTTTTCCTCAGAGAGGAGAGCTGTCCCCAAAGACATTTCCATCCTTAACAGTATTGTTTGAAGAATCCCTTCAAGGATCCTTGCTTCAGAAAATCAGTTGACTTTCTTCACTAAGAGACGTTCTTTTCCCATGTCCAATGAAGAACTCAGTTATGCGGGAAACTCACATGGAAAAATAATGAAATGTGACCCTGCCATATAGCATACAAAAAAAAAAACAACAAAACTCGGTTATGGAAGTCCACATAGTGAAATAGAGAGGGGGAAGCTGTGGAGTCAGACAGAACAAGGAATTGAGGCTTCTCCTCTGACAGTATTCATATGACCTTAAGCAAGTTGCTGTCCTCTCTGAACCTCAGTCTTCTTGCCTGTAAAATTGGAAAGATGATAAGATTGAGATAACTTAAAATTAGATAGTGTGTTCAAAGAAGCTAAACTTCTGGCGTATGGAACATGCAATAAGTATGAACTTTTGCATGTTTTAGGACTCTAGTTTCAAAGGTGGAAAACTGACTTGACTCTAGTTAAGCCAAAAAAAAAAAAAAAAGGGAGGTGGGGCAAGGTGCTACTGATTCATATTACTAAGGTATGAATCCTCTTCTATTTCTTAGCTAGCTCTACTTCCCTCTGGAGGTCTGCTCCATTCTCCCTTCTGGATACAGGGGCCGTCCATAGCTCTAGACTCACATATCAAATATTTCAGTGTTTGAGCACCGAAGGACTTCACTCAACAAGCTCAGGTCAACACTGATTGATGCTTGTAGGAACACACGCCTGTTCCCTTTACCGGTCACCAGGGGTAGTGAGGGTGAGGTGCTGTGGTTAGTCCAGCTTGGATCATATGCCCATCTCTGAGCCCAGGTTTTTTCATGAGTGATGATGTTACTTCTGTTAGGGTGTGACAAACGTCATTCAGGATGGTCCTTCATTCTCCCGTGGAGTCCCTTCTAAAGGGGATGGATACAGAGAGAGAGAGAGAAAGAGAGACACAGAAGCAAGAAGCTGAAATCAACTAAACCTGGAAGAAGAGGGAGAGACCAGGAGATGCTGCCATGTGACTCTCCCTGTGGCAGAGGAGCCAGGGATTGTTGGCAGCTGGTCTTCAGGAAGAAGCTCTCACCCTGATGATGCCTTGAGTTGGACATTTTCATGGCCTCGACACTGTAAGCTTGAAAGCAAATACATTTCCATTTCATGGTATCTGCTTTCAGCAGTTTAGGAAACTGAAACACCCTATAATGGAAATCTATGGGCCACCTCTTATTCTGGAAGGAATTTTCCTAATCACTCATCTAGTGCTTTGACCTTGGAATGTTTGATTTGCCGAGTTTAAATCTTACAAGAATATTTGCCAACTGAACAAATGATTATAATAGCACAGCCTCTCAACTCAACATAGGAGACGCATCTGCAGAGTTTTTTCTTGTTTGGGTAGATAATGACTTGCATTTCGTTCAGAAGGAACTGACTGTTTAACAAATGAGTTGCTGAAGGCGCCTCACTTAGCTCTCATAACACAAGTGCTTATTAGCGCACTTAGCCCAACTTCAGCACATTATCTAGACCCTTTACAGTATACAACAAAGACAAACTCATAGTTCTTTTTATTATTCTCTCATTAACCCTGCATCATATTTTTAAAATTACAAAAATAGCACATACTTCATTAAGAAAAGTTATACAAAATATTTAAGGAAATATTTACTAAAATACCCTACACCCTCAACTACCTCCTCCCAAGATAACTAATGCTAACAAACTCTATGTTTACACAACTGTGTACAGATAAATATATGGAAATATATACATGGAATTATGGAACATGTAATTATATTTATTTTAATAATAGAATCATACTATACACATTATTCTACAATTTTATTTTTTTTTCTCTTAGCCATCTATCAGGCAAAGATCTAGATAGAACTCTGTCTTTTAATACTACATGATGTTCGATGCTATGGTTAGATGGAACATGAATGTCCAATGTAGATGGACAGAGTGTTTCCGATTTCTTGGCACCACAGCAATGCTTCTTTACTATCTTCATGTATGTATCACAATATTCTTTATTGTTTCAGAAAAGTGATTTGTTGATTTATAAACTATTTTATTTTTAATTGTTAATAGTCACAGATTATTTTCCAAAATTGTGCTGTAATTTGCACTCCTATCAGCTTTCTTGGAGAGAACTGTTGTCCTGTATCCTTGGATGCTCTAGCTTTTTTTCTCTTAGAAACGTTAGCCATCTAACAGTGAAAGTGGCGTCTCATTTGTGTTTAATTTTTTTTCTAGGTTATTTCTGAGATCGAACCTCTTTTCATATGTTCATTGACCATTTGCCTTTTTTTCCTTCTCTCAATTACAATTTCGTATCTTTTGCCCATTTTTCAATTGAGATTTTTATCTTTTTCTTATTGCTTTTTTTTGGAGGATATTTGTGTGGTAGGATTTAATATTTCCTGTCATAAGTATTGCAAATCATTTTTCCAATTCATTATTTATCTTTTTGACTTCGCTTCAGGTATGTTCACACACAATTTTTAAATTTTTATATAGTCAAATATCTCTCTTTTCCTTCATGGCCTCTGAGATTTTTTTGTATGCTTAAGAAGCATTCCCAGCTATAAGATTATATACGCTCCCTGATTTCTTTCCCAATGTTTATTATGTAACTTTTAAAATTTTAGATCTTTAATCCATTTGAAATTTATTTTTATCATTCTTTCTTCAGGTGTGTGCCAATGATATTAACACCATCTATTGGCCCAAACACTCATTTCCCACAGGGTTTGAAGCATCATCCTTTTTATAGATTAAATTCCTAGATATCCTTCCTGGACTCTGTAATCTAGTTCACGGACCTATTATTTGTTTCTGTCGGCTTGCTGCTATTCCCTGACTCTCTTTCTGTGATCATATCAAACATATCTTGATAACTTCAGGACAGGTTACAATTACACTATTGTAGTTAGAGAAGAATTACATAAAGAAAAACAAATATGAAATTTGAAAAATGTTATTATGTTTGATCTAAAAACTCAACTGATACAGAAATGAGAACTGCCCACAGGTACAATGCATCTATAGGCCATATTTGTATAAGATTGTGAAATGTATTATACTTAATGGGCTTTTCTGATTCATACACATAAATTACTTTTAAAATTTTTCTGATTGTAAGCTGAACCATTAAATCTTGATTAGAAATCAGCTTTGAAATGTTAATGTGGCCCCGGGTCTAGGAAAAAATTCATTTCCTACAGAGTTAAAATCTTACTAATTTAGATAAATGCGGGGGAAGCCAATAAAGAAATTGAGATGTGAAATAGAGATTTTTAAAAAATAGAAATGTTTATAAAGTTTTTTCTTCTTAAGCAGGAAAACATTTAGCTTACAATATTTAGGAACCACTGACTGTTTTCACTGAGAAAGTAAATGTAAACTTTAGACAGTCAACATTTGAATTAGTTGGTAGCATTCACATTAATGAGATTATACTTTAGTGCCTTTTTCTTTTCTCTTTTCAACTGATTCATGTTGAGGATCAACTAGCTGGCCTTTCAATACGTGATTCCTAAATTCATCTCAGCATGTAATTGGAAGTCATCCCTCCCTTCTTCAGTGAGCAATGGATATTCAATATTTAACATTTTATTAAGAATTATTCTAGGTCCGGATCCCTCATCTGCAATTCTGAAATCCAGAAAGCTCTGAAAACCCTAGGGTCTTGAAAATCATTTGGAAGCAGACTCTGACCCGATATTTATTATCTTATTCCCATTTTATATATTGTGTTGCATAAATATTTACATATTTTACTACTGGAGGGACTTACCCAGAGTACATGGAGAGTGAGGGAACAATATGCCATATATGTACATCTGACTCGTATGGTTTCTGTTAAGAAAATATAGACCTATATATTTTTAAAATACAGTAGAATTTGGCCCCCCATTACCATTATTATTAATGAATATTCAGTGTGTCATTTATTGAGGACTTACTGTGTATGTAGGCAATGCTTTAAACTGAGAACTCGAAGCTGTATCTCCTCACATCGAGCAGTGTACTACTTAAAGACAGAGCTGTATTTGATACAGCTGGTGTCCAAACCAGGAACTGTGTCTTTGCCTTCTAGCATTTATTCTCGTATCTTCTATACATACATACATACATACATACATATATGGGGATTTTCTTACTCCATGGTTCCCTGTTTTGTTTCTGCAATTTTGTGTTCTAAGTGGAAAACAGGATTCAAAGTATCTCCTTGAAGGCAGACAGGTAGTTGGCTCAGTTTTTGTTTAGAGGCATTTTGGAAGCACTGGTCGGTCCTGGGGATGAAAACAATGGAATGTCCCGAAGAATCCGTGCACGGGGAGCTGAGTGAGGCCCTTAAGCCCTTCATTCTTCCCTGTCTCTGTTTCCTCACTTACACAGGTGGACCCAAAACCAGTTTTGCTCACTTGGCAGGGTGATTGTGAGGGTCTGATGAGATAATTCTGTAAAAAGCTTAGAGAGGTAAACAGCGGTCTATGACACACGCATTATGCTCTTATCTTCATCTCTCTAAAAATTTCTTCCCAAAGTAAAGTATCTTGAATTCCAAAACATGACAGTGTCAGGCAATCTGCAATTCTTAATGCTTAGAGTTCTAACAGAGATTACCTAGAGTTGGATTCTCAAAATCAGAAAGAAAAAGTGAAAGGTAAGATGTGTCTGAGCTTGCACTGAAATGCCTCCCTCCCCTCTCATGAATTTTTCGGCCAAAGTTGCTGCATAGGAACCCACTGTCTTCAGAGAGTGTCACTGAGCTTGCAGACTGCAGTGGTTAAATCAATAGTTAATGATGTTCATCATGTAATTTGAGCCTCTAGTTTGTTTATGCTAGACCAACTTTATCCATACTCTAAACAAATTATCTCTTATAATTACCAGCCCGAAGATAAATCTCTAAATGTTTTTCTGATGATAGTGCTGTGGTTGGCAGGTGTTAAAAGTGCCTCCCAGGGACAAAGATTGAAGATGAGCTTGTTCCCGCAAATCCTTCAGGCGAGGATGTTGCACTCTCTCTCCTGCCATGTGCAAAGGAGCCTTGTGTGGTGCCCCGTTAATGAAATCTAATAGGCAAAGGTCGTATATCTTTGCAGAGAAAAATGCAAAGCTGGCGTGTGATAAATGGGGCCCATGGAGTTCAGGGATGAAGTCTGGTGATAAAACCCATTCTTAAACAGTTTGTTTGGTTTCTCTATGATGTCTGTTCCTTAAAAACCCCCTTGTCATCATTCTCCTCACCTGATAGAATGATGAAAATATAAAAATAAGCATCTGTTTTCAGTGTTTCAAACCAATAGGGCTGGGCATCCAATATTAATGCTGAATATTAACCATCAGACCAAACAATTTGTGTTAGGAAAAAGCTGTAGCTCTTTAAAGAAACCTTTCTATGAAACTACCCAATTTGAATGCAATATTATAGTCTTCTTAATGGAAGAAATCTTAGAATCTATCTGCTTGAAATATTGCTATCAGAATACTAAAGAATTCTTACAAATATGTAAGGTTTCATGAAAAAAAAACTGTGCTGTTTCGAAACAGACTGAAAATCAATACACTTAGACTAAAATGCAAGCAGAAGTTCAATCTAAAATTATAAGAAGCTAAATAAATCAGATATTGTTGAATCGAATCACTGCTGGTTTTAGGAGAAGTTACCAGTTCATTTGCTATAGTTGTACTGCTGAGCTAAGAGACAGTTCAATAAATCAACCCAAGCTTGATGGATTCTTCAATTCATTGAAATGAGTGTGTGGAAGAGAAGAGAAATCCTTAGTATTCCCTCTTTGACAAAAGGCTATGCAAAGAGCCTGAATGGATGAATGGTTGATTAATTTTTCCAGAAATTTTCTTGACAGCAGGAAATGTGTTTTGCATTATTCTGTTTGCTTGGGATTTATTTGGTAGAATATGAATTATTGCATGTAAATTTATACCTGAGGCTATGTTGCTAAAGTAGATAGCTCCTGGTGAGATTTTTGAGTACAGAACCTCTAGTATTTCTGCATGGTCTTGCACTCCACACCCTTATGGGTTGCCCTATAGCAGTGTGTATATGTCTCCTCTCGCCAATGTTAGTAGTGAAGTCAAGCACTGCCAGTGATTCAATACTGAGCTTGGTTTGAGGGATCATCTGTGCCGCTTTCAAGAAAGGATGGTCTGGAGGCAACCAACAGCTGAACTCATCAACCTGGCAGTTTACTTATAAGCTCTTACTTTTAAATAAAGGAGAGAAGGCATAAGGTATTCCTTGTGCTTTCCATTTACAGCAAGTCTACAGATGAGCAGTTTCTTTGTTTTGTCCCAAGTAGGAGGAATATAGCTACACATGAGGACTCTAGTCTTTGGGAGAATGGAGTGTGTGACATACAGGGGTAGCCTCTCTACTTACCACCTCATACCTTTCCATAAAGTACAATGCTTTACCACATGGAAGACTTTTCTTGGGTCAGTGTGGAGGGTAGGAAGGCTTGTGACTCTTAGAACCTGTATTGGGGCAGTGGGTGATACTATAATTGCTGCCATTTAGACCTCCTCTGCTTTCATACTCAAATCACAGAAAATTGGAAAGCCCAAGATTGAACTCAGGTAAAAAAAAGAAGTGCTTTAACTTTTTCCCTACTTGCAAATTATTTAGCAACTTCCTGTTCCTTTTGTTTTCCTGCTAGGGGACATTCCAAACCTTTCTCTTTCTTTTGGGTACCAGGCCAGAAATTACCTATGGCATAAGGCACATCATACAACATTTTGCCAAAATTTGGCATTACGTGTGTGTTTTCTTCATACGCCAACACTGATTCTCTTAAATACCTATCCAGCACTGTGTTTATACTATTTCTGAAAATAAATGTGTAAGAAATTCTCCTTTAAAGTTTTGGGGACACACAAACACACACACACACAAAGCCATGAAGCTGCAAGGTATTTTCATCAACTATCCTCATTTGGAATCTCATATTTTCTCCTTAGATTATAATAAAAGAATTAAAAGTGATTAAAAGAAAAAGAATGCTAAGTTAAATAGGCGGTTTCTTTATCCCCATGTCAGATATGGCATTCAACCTCAAAATGAGTACAAACAGCACATACAAATGTACTAGAATAAAGCTTAGAAAACTTGGGTTCCAGTTCCCACCCCATTGTCAAATAACTATGTGTGACACTGGGAAGATCTTGAAGATTTTTGAGCCTGAACTTCCCCATCTGTTAAATGGGTATAACTAGTTCTTATCCTACTACCAGCTAGAGAATTGATGAACATCAATTTAGATTACTTTGATCATATTTAGGATAGCCAGCATTTCTCAACATAAAATTTTCTTTTCTTTTCAAAGGTTATTTTACTTACAGGTTTTGATTCTTTGCATGTTATCAACCTGTGGTCAATGACTCCCTAGGCTGCTTCATCCTAACAAGTGATCCTAAAGTCTCCTATGGTTAATCTTCCAGTTAATTATCCTCTATCACTTATCCTTGGCTTTTAGAAGTCCAAATAGTAGGTTTCCTAATCCTTCTGGTGTCTCTGTGACTTAATTGACAACCACTATGGGGCGAGCCACTAGATAAGAATAATGAAGAAAAAATCTAACTTCCTCAACAGAAGAAAATATATTTGTTTCAAAAATATAAAAAGTGATGGCTTAAAAGAAAAGTTTTTCTCTCAAAGTGGCCTCTTCTCCTGCGAATGCCTATATCTATTATTAATTTTTTAAAGGACTTAAGTATCATTTTATTCTTTATCAATGCCGTATGCATGCACACAAAATATTTAGATCACTTAATAAGTTATAACATTCCATGTTTGAATATTAATAACAAGGATGTAAGTGATCATTTCCTAAGTTAACATTGCAATGTAGAATTCAATCTGTATTGCTAATAAGACATTTTACAGCATAGAAATCTGATCAAAGTGATCTTTTACAGTTTATCATGTCATAAAACACAAATGCTCATTGTAGAAAAGTGATGTAGACAATTTAGATGGTAAGGAAATTTGTGATTCATAACAAAGACTCCGGTATGTATTTGCTGCCATGACTGACTTTCGTGGTCAAGTATCATTAGTAGAAGTGGTAAAATAAGTTATGGTACAAAATAAAGCAGAAGTCATCTATACTGAAGGAACTTTTGATTTAATTTAAGAAGTGGAAGCCTGGATTCTAGTTAGTCTTTTTTGTATATACAAAAATGTTTTCTTAAAAAAACCCAAGCAATCACAAATTTTAAAACTCTGTTGAATAAAGGACAATGACAGCTCTTTATTATGCTGTAAAACTGTGAATCTCATCTTTGGGAAAGTTAAGATCATGCAGCAACCTTATTCTTTGTTCTGTAAACAGCATTGGTCCACAAATGCAGATGAGGACTCTGGATTCGTCTAAATTTTTTTCAAAAATTCAGAAAGAAGAGCTGAGGAAATGTGCCCTTATTTGTCATTCCATTCAGAAGTAGGTGCTGAGAGACCAAACTCAACATCAAATCTTTTATCATTCACTTTCCTGAGACTGGGTATATTAGTCAAAGCATAATTCAATTCAGTATTTTAGCCATTGGTGTGAAGCCTGTTCCAGCTGCCAATAAAAAGAGATCTTCCAGTTCTTGAAAATGGAATTATCTAAAATTGCCCTCAGGACTGCTTACGGAAAGAGTCTCCAGTCTGAAGGTGATCAAGCTCTGGTGTGAAGAGTCCATCAGGATAGATTTTGATCAAAAAGTAGATGTATTTATTGTTGGGAAGAAGTGGTTCCCGGAAATCTGGGAGTAAGGAACCAGATACAGTTGTATATGGCGTCACTATTTCTGTACCTGCAATAGTTAGCTTGAGGTAAACATGTTGCCCAATTGACACCTGAAGATGAGTACTTGGTGGCAGCATCATGCAGAAAAGCTTCGTATCATGAGTAACATCCTCCTTAGAAATTAACTGGCACTTTCTGTAGTACAAAGCTGTATCTTTCTTTGGAATGAGTGAGTTATGATTCCCCATAGAATGATCAAGATATTTCCAAGAGGTATTTTCTTTTTTCTTTAGGACAAACTCTATTTTTCCCACATCCTCAATAACCGGCACAGAAAAATCTTCCTGAATCTCATGGCTTAACCCAATATGTATGAGATATGAATAATCCTTGATAATTATTTCTGCTCTAAAGGAGTCATCCTGATGGTCAATTATTACCAAGTCTAAATTGATATCCTTCTGTTTAGTATATATGACAATGGTGACTGAAGACTCTAGAACCAGTCATAGCTTGGAAAACTAGGACCTTCTTTGGCAAGTGTGTCTGCCACTTGGCTTTGGGGAAGCATGCCATTTAAGACTTTCTTTTCCTCATGGTAGTCTTCAGAAACAGTAGGTTTAACTGCCATTCTGCCAACCAAGTACTCTTTCAGCATGGTTTCATAATTGACCCAACGATGAACCTCTTATGCCTATCCAACAATCATCTTTTTTGTTATGTTTTTAAAGTTCTTCTTCAGTGACTTCGATTATTCTTCCCTTCAATCCTGTAAAGTCTGTTCCACTTTTGGTCAGCCAAATCCAATCAATAAGACTTCTGCCCTGTTTTAAAGGTACCTTGCTACGCCCCCCCAGAGGTGACCCATTGCTGAGAGCTGGGGGCCAGGAAAGACTGGGAAGGGACATTCAGCATCCTGGACCCCCAGCCCGGGTCCTCCCCGGGGTCTGCCACCTTAAGAGTTCAGTCAGCTAACCCTCCTTTGAGTAGCGCCTCAGGTCGTGGCTCTGTGACCGGACAGAGGCTGAGTCCCTGACCCACTTCCAGGGTCGCCCACTAGATATATCTATTATTATAATCACTTAGTAATGTGCTCTATTGGTCAGCTCTTTTGGTTGTAAGTGACAGAAATTCAACTCAAATTTGCTTACAGAAAACAGGACATTAATTGCTTTGGTAAGTGACAAATCAGTGACACCTAGCTTTTGGCACTTTGGGACTCTGCTGAAACTGTGTTTTCTGGCCTCCTGTTTTTCTGAATTTTTTTGCCTCTGTATTTCTCAGTGTTGGCTTCGTTCTTGGTTAGACTCTTTTCCACACTACAGTCATTGTGGCCAAAAAGATGATGTATAGTTTGGCCATCTGTGAGTCATATGCCTACTCCTAGAGTTCAGTTCATGGCTAAAAAGAACCCCATGTTACCCACATGAATTGAGAAGAATTATTATACAATGGGAGAGTTAAGTTCCCCAAAAGAAAGAATGAATGATGGATAGGCAAAAATGACTTATGTTACCTATGACAAATTTAACTTAAAAAAAATTTTTTTATTAATTTTTAGATTAAAAAAATATATATGACAAGAAACACAAACATTCCTAACATATGATCATTCTGTTCTACATATATAATTAGTAATTCACAATATCATCACATAGTTGCATATTCATCATTACGATCATTTCTTAGAACATTTGCATCAACTCAGAAAAAGAAATAAAATAAAAACAGAAAAAAAAAGATTATTCATACCATACCCCTTACCCCTCCCTTTCATTGATCACTAGCATTTCCAACTAAATTTGTTTTAACATTTGTTCCCCCTATTATTTACTTTTATTCCATATGTTCTACTCATCTGTTGACAAGGTAGATAAAAGGAGCATCAGACACAAGGTTTTCACAATCACACAGTCACATTGTGAAAGCTGTATCATTATACAATCATCCTCAAGAAACATGGCTACTGGAACACAGCTCTACATTTTCAGGCAGTTCCCTCCAGCCTCTCCATTACATCTTGAATAACAAGGTGATATCTACTTAATGCGTGAGAATAACCTCCAGTATAACCTCTTGACTCTGTTTGGCATCTCTCAGCCATTGACATTTTGTCTCATTTCACTCCTCCCCCTTTTGGTTGAGGTTTTCTCAATCCCTTGATGCTGAGTCTCAGCTCATTCTAGGGTTTTTCTCAATCCCTTGATCTGAGTCTCAGCTCATTCTAGGATTTCTGTCCCATGTTGCCAGGAAGGTCCACACCCCTGGGAGTCATGTCCCATGTAGACGGGGGAGGGTGTGAGTTTGCTTGTTGTGTTGGCTAGAGCAAACTTAACTTTTAAAAGTGAATATTTATGATTCACAATATTCCAGGTGTTATACTAGAATTTTATCAGAACTATCTTGTTGTCTTCTCTAGATAAACTATGAGGCAGGTTTTATTATTACTATTCCCATTTTCAGATGCAGAAAAAGGCTTAGAGGCTAGGTGACTTAGCCAAAGCCATACACCTATAAGTGGCATAGCTGAGATGCCAATTACAGTCTGCTACACTTCAGAATCAGGGTCTTCACTGCTCCCCTGTATTGCCATCTTTTATCCTGTTCTTAAACTGAAGCCCCAACACAGAGGGGATTCAATAAATAGTGTTCACCGATAATCAAGCTAGATTGTAGCTATAGGATTATCTAAACCATGAATGTTATTAATCCTCCAGAAAAATACAACATACAACTTTTTAGAAACAAACTGCTCTTTTGAAACATCACTTTACAGATCAAGAAATTAATAATAAAAATCTTATGAGAACAAAATGACACTCATTATCTCCTATGGTTCTGGGCAGGAAAATGTGTAAGGATAAGGATAAATCAATGAATTCACTGACTTCAGATGTAAAGGAGATTGCCACCAAACTTTGTAAGTTAAGGATTTTAGTTAACTTGGACCTCATCTCTATTCACTTAGCCTTTTAAAAAAAAAAGTGGGTGTCATCATAAATCTAGGCTTTTAAAATATAAAGAAAGATCTGTGGTTTTATTATGTTTCCAAAGACACTGCATAGTCAAGGAATGAAATTGGAGAATTTGTAATTTAGAACAAGCTCTGTTGATCAACAATATCATTTTGGCCCTTAAAGATGTTCCTGTGGGTTTTTTATATGTAGGAGCAGTTCTATTATATGGGCTGGATGGTCCTGGGAGAGGTGGGGTCAGTCAGATGCTTTTATCTCCTTCCAAAGACCCATAACTGTCTCACTTGGTCTGGGCAAAAAGTAATCTGTCTCAGCAGATAGAAAAATGACTCTGCTATTATTTTTCCAGCTAGCCTACTATCTCAGATTTTTTTTTTAATAACTATAAAGGGCACAGATGGACAAAAGAAGCTGAAGCCCAATTCTATCCAGAGAAATATTTTTGTAGCTCTCCTCATTCCCCATCACCAGGTACTATTCAAGTATAGTATAAAAAGCTGCCCTGGAGGGCCACGGTGGCTCAGCAGGCAAGGATGCTTGCCTGCATGCCAGAGGTCCCGGGTTCGGTTCCCGGTACCTGCCCATGTTAAAAAAAAAAAAAAAGCTGCCCTGGAGCCCTGCTCACATTCCTCAACTGGGAAGGTCTGTGTTCCGATGCCAAAGAACTAGTAACAGGGAGTCATATGCTGTTTGCAATATCTGCTCTGAAATTTTAAGCAGTATGTTTTACCCAGAACTTAAGACATATTTTTAAAAATTTTTCAGTCTATTCAATTAAGTAATTTAAACACCTCTGTAAAAAGAATTTTTTTCAGAGGACACAAAAGCCATCCTAGCCATGGTCCCTGCTTAGGTGGGTTATCAAACAGAACGCAGGTTAGAAACCACTGTTCCAAAGCACACGGGGATAGGGTCAATGTTGGTGCTCACGCTAACTGGAGTTAAAGGACCCAGCTCCATGAGAAGGAAAAAGCCTGGGAGAATAAGCGGTGAGTGAGATGGGCAGGATTTGAAAGGGAGGCTGGGAAAGAGGATACTCCAGCAAAGGTAACAGCAGCCTATTCCAGATTTTCCATATTAGATGCAGAAAATGCAGCTCCCTATGGAAGAGTGCGCTGCATCTGCTGAGTGTCTTGAATTGCAGCTACGTGTGAGGCATTTCTCAACAGCAATTTCTTTTTCAGTAAGTCAGTAAGTGGAGCTAGAAATCAGTATTTTCAGCAAGAATCTTTTAATAGGAGAACATTGCTTTCTGTGCAAACATCCAGCCGCATGGTGGCCATGGTGGCCTTTTAGGATAGAGTGTGATTAGAGTGAAAAAATAAAAAAGGGAGGGCGCGCCGATGGTTTGGTGGTAAATGCTCGCCTTCCATGCGGGAGACCCAGGTTCAATTCCCAGACCATGCACTAAAAAAAAAAAAAAAAAAATTGGGGAAAAAATCAGGGAAATAGATCAATGCAGACCAGCAGACATGGAGGCTTTCCATAAGCCCAGCCCGGTGTCCAGTTGTCCCCGGAGGCCTAGTTCTCCCTCATTCAGTCTTTCTCAGTTGGAGCTGTCTCCAAGAAACATGCCAGAAGCTGAAAGTAGAAAAGACAGATGTCCTCTGAGCCTCACTAAGGTGACATCACAGGCCCCAAGAAAAATCAGACACAAAGTCATAACCCAGACACTGTACATTTTTGAGTAAATTGGACTTAACAGGAGGCAATGGAGAACTAGGTCGCAGGACTTTCATAAGAAATAAGTCAGCTTATTAGCATTGCCTGATTTTAAAGTTAGGGTAAAAATGCAAGGCAATAAAATAGGATAATTCAAAACTCACATCAAAAAATAAATCAGTGCTAGCTTCGGCAGCATATATACTAAAATTGGAACGAAACAGAGAAGATTAGCATGGCCCCTGTGCAAGGATGACATGCAAATTCGTGAAGCATTCCATATTTAAAAAAAAAAAAACCCAAATGTGTATGTGTGTGAAGGGGCTGAGACGGGAAGAAATCGTGGTTGTTCTAGGCCAATGATAGACCAAGAGAAGCTTGCATCGTCATATCACCAATTTCCCCAGATAATGTCTGTAAGTAATATTTTTTATATCAGAAATGCATGTATGAGGACCCTCATCAGACTGGGTGTCTGCTGGTGGTGGGAGTTGGGAGGGGGGTGTCTGGGTGTAAAAGTTTTGGCACCTTTCCCGTGAGCAAAGGAGATTTATTTTGATCACTGGTAAAATATCAAACAACTATTCTAAAGATTAAAATGAAATTGCAAACCCCTGTTCTGTAGCCATATTCTCAGTTTGAAATCATTTTCCCTATCACATTAAGAGCCAGTGCCAACAATTTCAGGCCAGATGTTGAAAATGCCTTTTTTTTTGAAGGGAGAGGAAGTCTGTACACCTTGCCTCTGGTAATAGCTCTCTTAATTGATCTCCCCTTAGCTAATGTGGTGAACTAAACAACATTCTCTTTTCCATTCTGAAATACATATTGACAGATAACCTCAGCAGAATGCTTGCAGCTAACTGAAAACTAAAAAACAAAAACAAAAAAACTCTCTAGAATGCACAGGTGTTCACATATCCGTTAATTAAATTCTGTGTTTACCAAATATCAGCTGTATTTGCTCCCAACGCAGTTTATACCAGTTGTACTGGCTATTAAAATAATTACACAATTCTGAGTAAATTGATGAAAGAGGAATAGAAACAATAGTCATTTCTATGAAAACTAAGTGGAATGCTTTGGAAAGAGTCAATGAAAAGCATTCTTTCAAATTAGGTGTGGGGAAAATAGCTATAAAAAGTTGAGAAAATTGTAAAAAAAAAATACAGAAGTCTGCATTCACTTTGTGTCACGTGTCTAATTTTTAGTTTTGCATTAATGGAACAAATGAGAAATTGAAAATGACACTTTGTAGGTGTGGTTATGCAAAAAAGATGAGCAGACACCCCTACAGACCCACACTCAATACATTTTTTATTCTTTTTTTTTTTTTCATGGGCAGACACCAGGAATTGAACCCAGATCTCCAGCATGGCAGGTGAGAACTCTGCCACTGAGCCACCATGGCCTGCCCTCAATGCATTTTTTAAAAGACCTAGGACTAACATGAAAAGATTATAAAAGGATGCATAAGTTTCAGTTAAAATTAAATTTTTATTTTATAATAAAATATTTATTTTAAAGATTCCCCTTCTCAACCAATTTGTACATTAACCAATTGCTTGTCCTAATCATATTAAATAATATGAATAAAGGCATATAGTGCAAGGATCCTACTGTCTAGCTTTACGTTTGAAGAGTCAAGGAAAATAGAAGCAAGGAATTTTATTGGCGTCATGATTGCTTCCCTTTTCAGATTAGGAATTTGGGGCCTGGAAAGGTGAAATGTTTTGCTTTCGATCAAAATATGGTTCCCAAGGTGTGGTCAGCATCAGCATCACCTGGGAACTTTTAGGAAATGATAATTCTCATCCCCACCTCAGATCAAATGAATCTGAAGTTCTGGGGATAGGTGAAGCAGTCTGTGTTTTCACAAGCCGTCTAGGTGGACCTGATGCAGCTGAAGTTTGAAGGCCATTGCTTAGATCATCAGCAGAAGTAAGACCTGGAGAAAAATCTGTCTACATTAGTCCGGCCCATTACCCCATCTCGCTCATTTGTCAAACACCTTCTACAAACCTGACAGTTATTTTAATGAGAAATTCTATGACATATCCATTAAGCAGTAGGCTGCAACAGAAGAATCCTAAATAGAAAACAACTCTAACATACATAAAGTGGAATGATCATCTCTAACCTGTAACTAAATGTTGTCGTTTGCTAGCTGCTGGAATGCAACACACCAGAGACAGATTGGCTTTTAATAAAAGGGGATTTATTTAGTTAACATATAGTTCTTCAGAGGAAAGACAGCTAACTTTCAACCGAGGTTCTTTCTTATGTGGGAAGGCACAGGGTGATCTCTGCTGGCCTTCTCTCCAGGCCTCTGGGTTCCAACAACTTTCCCCAGGGTGACTTCTTTCTGCATCTCCAAAGGCCTGGGCTGAGCTGTGAGTGCTGAGATGAGGTATGCCGAGCTGCTTGGGCTGTGCTACGCTGACCTCTCTCATTTAATCACCAGCCAAATAAATCAAACGTCATTCATTGCAGCAGTCACTGCTCCTAGTCGACTGCAGATGTAATCAGCGACAGATGAGGTTCACATATCATTGGCTCATGTCCACTGCAATAGAACTAGGCACCTTCACCTAGCCAAGTTGACACCTGAATCTAACTAGCTCACTAAGGATGCATAGTTTCTAATTACCTAATTGACAGATAAATTTACTATTAATATAGTTGTAGCTGTTGGTGCTGCTGCTCTTGCTTGAGGGCTGATGTTTTTTGAGGCTGACTGTGCTCAAGATCCTGTCTAAGCATGTTACAGAGATTATCTCATTTTGAAAGTAGTTTATTATCCTCATTTTGCAGGTGAAGGAACAGAATCTTAGGGTAGTCAAGTAACATCCAAAAAGGTGCTTAAATCACTGGATTTGAATCCTGGTCTGTTGGATTCCAAAACTTAGGCTTTTAACACTACATTTTATTATCTGCTCATTTGGAGGAGTTGAGGCTGCTTTTTTAAAAAAAAAATAATATTTGAACATATATTTTGGAATTTGGGTTTCCCCAATAACTACAAAGTATCCCTCAATGATTAGAGAACAAAACTTAGAATCATCAACATGGAAACTAAGTCTACACGGCACAAACTGAAAATGTTTCCTTATATGAATATAGACTAGTGTTCTCCACTCTAGCTGCACATGGGGAAAATAGCTGGAATGCTCTGAAAATATACTGATGCCCTGACCCCACCCTTAAACCAAAGCAATTTAAATCTCTTGGGGTGAATTCTGAGCATTAATATTTATTTTAGACCTTCCTGGGTTATTCTAAGGCTCAGTTGGGGTTAAAAATCAGCAATAAAGACATACAGGTTCAGATAACTCAGATTCAGAAATGGATTTTGATAGGTGTTTCCATGTATCCTAAGTTATAGTCAGGCAAAAATGCCAGACATTCGTTGAATGCTTGCAACGCCCCAGGCATATTGCGTTCTCAGCTGATGCCGTCTAATATCTGCCGTAATTTGGGTTATGTTTATGGAATGAAAAGAGAAATATGTCGCATGGGCTGGGTCCAACACAGCGCAGGACCCAAGCTTCTTCACCATGGGGATGTGATCCATTGGTGCAGGGGCCCTGGGGGCTGCTGCTGTGGCACTGCTCCTGGCCAACACAGACTTGTTTCTATCCAAGCCCCAGAAAGCAACACTGGAGTATCTGGAGGATATAGACCTGAAAACACTGGAGAAGGAACCAAGGACTTTCAAAGCAAAGGAGCTCTGGGAAAAGAATGGAGCTGTGATTATGGCTGTGAGGCCAGGCTGTTTCCTGTGTTGAGAGGAGGCTGCAGACCTGTCCTCCCTGAAACCCAAGTTGGATGGGCTGGGTATCCCCCTGTATGCAGTGGTGAAGTCACAGATCCAGACTGAAGTGCAGGACCTCCAGCCATATTTTAAAGGAGAAATCTTCTTGGATGAAAAGAAGTTCTGTGGCCCCCAAAGACGGAAGATGATGTTTATGGGATTCATCTTTTTGGGTGTCTGGAACAACTCTTTCCGGGCTCGGAATGGAGGCTTCTCTGGAAACCTGAACGGTGAAGTCTTCATCCTTGGGGGAGTTTTTGAGTTGGGATCAGGAAAGCAGGGCATACTTCTTGAGCACCAAGAAAAAGAATTTGGGGACAAAGTAAACCCAGTTTCTGTTCTGGAAGCGGCTAGGAAGATCAAACCACAGACCTCAGACTTAGAGAAAAAATGATTTCACTGAAACTGTCCAACTCAGGGATAACTGGGGTACTCACCTGTGTTCATGGGATGAGTTAATGTTTCATTCGTGTCTCTAAGGAGTTAGAATCCATTTGTATCTTATTCTTAGTATGGATTATTAGAATATTTTAAAATTGTACTCTGTTTAGGCCCAATAAGCCAAAATAGCTCCAAAACAAACCTAACAAAAATCTAAAGAAATGAGTAGGGTTATTTCAGGTAGAAGCTGGCTTAAACTTGACCCTTGCCTCTTATTACAATAACAGTGCTGTTATTTGCAGTGCTTTTTATGTTCATGTCTTCAGAAATCAAGAACAAATGATTTTTTACTTAAAGATTAGAGAATATAAGGTTTTTTGCTTGTGTGTTTTCTGTTAATGACTTATTATGTAAACTAAGACTCACATGATTAAAATGGTATGCTCCAAGATGATTTCATACAGGTAACTTATGAAATGAAATCTCTTTTTCCATTGTCTTCTGGTCTAATCTCAGAGGTTTATCCTTCTAGAAGAAATGATCCTCTGGCTCTAAGAAACTATGCATCAAAAAACATCCTGTCTTTTAAAATTACCTATATGTACAAATTTTTCTGATAAACCTAACAATAAAAATATTTTTTTAAAAAAAGAGAAATATGTGTGCCATTTTCAGGAATCCCATATAAAAGTGCCCTGTTGACCCATAACTGAAGTGAAATAATAAAATTTTTTTCTAGCCTAAAACAACTTTGGAAAATACCTACATAAACTTCATTTTCCTGGAACAGGAAGTAGATATTTTAGCAAAATCCTGGCTTGTTCTTTGCTTTCTTCTCTGTTTAAGAGAATCAAAATGTTGTTTATGTTATAAACATAATCTAAATTATAAGACAATTGATGGGAATTTTTAATTTCTACCAGCCTGGAAAAAGGAAATATTTGACCAATTAATGCAAAGTATTTGTGTGACTGTTCTCCATCTCTGGTTTATTTTTATAGTGCTCCTGACTCAACCGTACAGATTTTAAGTTGTGTCGTGCTTTATATAGTAACAGCTCTGAAAAAAATCAAGGGTGCTTGGAATCATTTTTTAAGATGGTAAGACTCTCCTGCTATTATACTCCAAAGCTTTTGTTTCTTAACCAGGTGATTTGCCTTCAGGGAACATTTGGAGACATCTTTGTCACAGCTTTGGGAGAAGTGCTGCCAGCATCTAGGGGTAGAGGCTTGCCATACTGTTAAACCCCTAAAATGCACAGGAAAGCCCCCACAAAAAGGAGGATCCAATACAAAATGTCAGCAGTGCTGAAGTTGAGAAACTCTCCTCTGAAATGCATACTTTTTATGTCTTATGAATGCATATGTTATGTCTGGCCTTCTTAAAACCCTTCTATAAATAATGCTTATATATAGTGATAATAATTCAGTAAAAGATCAGAAAGTGTGTTCCACCAGCGTTAGCCCAAGAACTCTCTGTACTGTAGACAGGGCCAGTAGATCATATCCAGTTTGTATTTAGAGCATTTCAGTACCTCGTATGCATGGTTCAATTAGCAATGGAAGTTTGACAGTTATGGTGAGAATTTGAGCTCCTGAGGATTTCAGGTGCCAAAAAAATAAATAAAAATTCCTTACATTGAGCTGGAAGAATAAAGGTCAAGGAGGATTGTCCTTTTTATCCTGGATCTTTTGGACGGTACTCCTTTTTTTATTGAGTAGACATATTTTCATTTTAAAAGTTTGAAACTTTTATAGATCTGTTTTGTAACTCCTCTTTTTAACACTCTTCTTAATTGGATTGATAAGCTTCGTGAAAATGAAAGTTAACATTTCCCAATTAGATTATTTGACTAACATTATTTTTCCAAATATTATGTCTCTCTCTGAAACAGTATTTGGTTAATTGGAAATAAACTGGGGATTTGGGAAATTATGTGATGTGTCTGTGAGTGTGCATGTATGCGTTAGCCCTTTGTGCTTGACATTTAGAGTATCACCTGTGTGCTTATCTGTCTACCACTTTTACCCACCAATCTTGTCATATCTGGACATGGAACCATGTCTGTCTCCTGTGGTCTTTCTAATCCACCTCAATTGCCTGGCCCGGGAGTAGACACCCAACCTACGTGGGAATGACCAGAGTCCCTTCTTTAGGATTTTCAAACTCGAGACCAAGAGGGAATGGATTGTCTCTCTGGTGACTAAAACGGAAAGGTCTACAACCGAAGAGCTGCAGCCCCTCCAGTACCCCTTCCTGTGGGGGATGCCAGTCAGCTGCAGGAAGCCAGGAGAGGAGGATGGCGAGCCCATTGCCCTACACCTCTGGTGGTCCTAGGGCCCAGGCAACCTCTACCTTTCTTGAAATTGTCCACTGGTTCTTCCTTGGCTTCCACAAGAAGGCTTTCCAGATCTTTCTGCCTTTCTTTCTCCCCCCTTAAGCCAGTTTGAGCTAGTGTCTGTGACTTGCAACCAAGAGAGTGATGGCAGTGCAATGCCCTTACCTGAACACCAATTCCTTGAACTCCCCATACATGAACATCTCCAAAAAAAATTAAGCCACAAACCCCAGAGTGTATCTGTTTTCAGGAGGGGGTTTCTAGTAATTAGCTTGGATGGCAACAAATCGTGCACACAGACTGTTGGCTCTGCATGTGTGCTCTAAGATTGGTGTTTACCCTATTATATTCCAATTGAAGAATGTCATAAAGTTTAGCAGTGAGCAAATGGGAACAAGCTAGAACACACAGATGGGTGGTGAGAGGTGGGCTTGAAAAGATCTATATAGTGCCTTGACATCTAGGGTTTTTTAGACTTCAAAAAAATTGCTTTCATTGGGATGATAGTGAAGGGGGTACAACCATATTCCCCATTAAAACCTGGTGATGGTTGGGTATTTTTAGCAAATGAGTTGTCAGCAGAAAGGCTTCATTAGACCCATCAGGATATCTGCCCATGAAAAACAAATCCCAAACTGTACTGACAGTTTCCTTGAGCCAAAATGATGAAGCACCTCTGACAAGAGCCATATTGTGCTCCCCGTGCAAAGAGCATGAGGAACAAAAGAGCCAGTTTGATCCTCATTTGGTCAGGTTAATATTGACACAGCCTAGAAGAATCAGAAGTATGGGGATGCATGCACACTTAGAGCAGGGACTCTGGAGACTTGACTGGTGGGTTCCATAGATCAGGATGACAGTCTCCTGCTTCCTTGAAATATTGTTCAAACTTGATGATTTTTTATGTATGTATTTTTATGTATGTAAGCAGGCAGAAAATTTATTGAGTGCACCTGTGAGAGGACATGCGGACACTCTCACAAAGAGGTGAGAAAGGCAAGAGGCAATAGGCAGTGTGGGGCCATTTGCTTTTAGTGATTAGCTTTACTTACTGCATCTCCTCCTTTGTTTGGGGCCCTTCCTCCTACCCTCCCTTCTACCAGGGCTATGCCTGGTGGCAGACAGTGCACTGGGATGGGTTGGTTGGTTCCACCCTTCTCCGTAGATGACTCACTCAGGTGGGGCCCTTTGGCTCCAAGTGCTGTTTATTGCTGTTACTCTCAGAGATAGCTTTCTCCTTGAGGCCTGACCCCTTTTGGAAGTTTGCCCTTTGCTTAGCCAGCCACCACCCTAATTCTAATTCTGCATCATTTTCCCCTGAGACACTTTTTTTTAAGCTGCGAGGCATTCATTTGGGGTCTTAAAATTGCAATTCAGGGAGCACATTTTCAGGTAGCAACCCAAACAATGTCCTTCCTTGGTTTTTCCAGGCAAAGGTTTTTAAAGGAAAAGATTATACCAATTGTTTGCTGTTGGAATATATAGAAGGTATTAGAGTTGTCCTCCAAAATGGATAGTTCTGTGCTCTTTCTCTTGTGGTTTGTTTGTGGTGTTCAGACATCCTTAAGGTTTTCAGGAACATTGTTCCTTGGAGCTTTCCACATTGTAGCAATTTGTGATATCTGACTGTGACCTGCATAAGAGTAGACCTCCCAGATGATCTCCCAAATCCATTTGAAAACTCTTACCATAGAAACTCTTATTTTGTTTTATTTCATTTAACAGTTTTTATATTTCCATCTATTTCATACAAACTTTAAAAAGTTACTTCTAGTTTCTATACCCATAGCTGTATTACTTATGATTATTTTTACAAAACACTTCACTTGTTTTCTAGACCATTTCAAGCAAATGCTAGACAAGGATCAACTATTGTGGGAATAATTTATTTTCTGGGAGTATTGATAAATAGAAGTATTGAGATCATCAGAAAATTATAATTATATTGGGTTTAAACTAAGATGTTTTATAAAAGCTGGAAAAGTCACAAGTTAACTAGAAGTCTCTTTTCTATGAAAAATTCAGTAGAAAGAGTCTAACCCTTTGAGTGATGTCATCCTCAATATGAATCTTTTACCTGTACATCAAAATTGGCCAGCTATACCTTTATAATTTCCTAGACAATAGAAAATGGGGTGGGGGATGCCAGTTGAAATAGATGAAGAAAAGCACTTCCTTATTCCTTTTTAGTTGTTCAAATTGGAAATATCACACAGAACTTCGTCATGCGCCATCATCTCAATTTAGTCACAAACCACACAAAACTGGAGAAGAGTCTAGAAAATAACTCTAGTCATGTGACCAGCTAAGACTTTCTGTATCATTAAATAAGAGTATAATGAAAACTAATGGTTTTAACTAATGGCAATTTAACTATGAATTTGTACAATTCTTTTCCTGCACAGAGTGTGCCTGGATGTTCAGAACCTAACTCCAAATAGTCATTGCATCCAGCTTACAATCAAGTATCTACATCAGATTAATTGTGTTTCCTGTTGTTCTCAAGATTATAAAACAGTAGAATTTTGTCATTATGTGCTACCTGCAACATATGTGTGGACATGCAATCACAAAATTCATTAGCGAAGATTTTGAGTTCCCAGGAAATAGAAATAAATTCATAAATGTATAAAAATGAATGCACAGATAGATGGACAGATATATTAGAAACATTCATTCACACAATGATCGTGCAATCAAAGTTATCACCATGTGGTAGTTCTATTATTATTCACCAATTTTGATACCTGTTATTTTTTTATTTTAAAAAACTTTAGCCATTAAAACACTATGTAGCATGATCTCATTTTGTTATTAATATTCATTTTAATAATAGCTGCTGATGTTGAGAAGTTTATCATGTGATTATTTATTTGCTTTCCATACAGCACTTTTACTAAAATATCCATTCAATTTTTTTGTCCATTTATTAATTAGGTTGTTCCTTTTCCTGGTGCTGAGTTTTCAAATTTCTTTTTATATTCCACATATATTTACTATGTTGGATGTGTGATGTTGAATGTGCCTCCCAGTCTGTATCTTGTATTTGCATTACCTTAACAATGTCTTTGTCAGAGCAAAATATTTTAATTTTTTTATTAATTAAAAAAAATTAACTAAAAACATTTAGAAATCATTCCATTCTACATATACAATCAGTAATTCTTAAAAATATTTTAATTTTGATAAATCTAATTTGCCAATATTTTTGGGCAGGGATTTTGATTTTAGTAAGTTATCTAAGAACTCATTGGCTAACCACAGTTTACAAAGATTTCTCCTATGTTTTCTTCTAAGTGTATATAGTTTCATCTCATATATTTACATCTATGATCCATTTGACTTAATTTATATATAAAGCATGAGTTGTAGATTTAGGTTAAATTTTTGCATATGGATGTTTAGTTATTCAGCAGTTAAAAATACAATCCTGGCAGGCCAAGGTGGCTCAGCAGGCAGGATTCTTGCCTGCCATGTTGGAGACCCAGGTTCAATTCCCGGTGCCTGCCCATGCAAAAAAAAAAGTGACTTCTATCTTAGGGTGACCCACGGTGGCTCAGTGGCAGGGATCTTGCCTGCCATGTCAGAGGCCTGGGTTTGATTCCCCGTGCCTACCCATGTAAAAGAAAAAAACAAAAAACAATCCTTTCAGTCTTCGTGTCCTGGCTTCTATGATAAATACCACACAATGGATTGGCTTAAACAATGGGAATTGGGTCATGGTTTCAAAGCTATGAGAAGTTCCAAATCAAGGCATCAGTAAGGTAATGTTTTCTCCAGGATCTGTAGAAGTATGGATCTAGATTCTGGCAATCCCTGGGCTTCCTTGGTTTGTGTCTGTGTCATGTATCACATGGAGATGTCCTCTCTTTTCTGGGTTCCATTGACATCTGGCCTCTGGTTCACCCCAAAGATTTTTCCCTATCAGGCCAGAATTTCTTCACTGAGAAGCATTTCCAACTTTGTCAAAAGTTAATTGCTCAGGCTTCTGGAATGGCAGGATGAGCAGTTCAGCAAATGATAAATTTTTATATATAATCAATAGGCAAGTTTAGACTGGGCCCTCAAACCCTGCTCTGCTGGAGCTCCAGAGATTTGAGCATTCATCCCTTCATGGTCGCCAAATTGTTACAATGGATTCTGCTGCCTCATGCGCTCAATAACCCATTCCTGAGACACCAGGGTTTCCAAGAGAGAAAGAGTTTATTACTACACGTGTAACAGGAGAGCAGACAGTCTAACGGCCCAAAATCTGTCTCTCCCTCAGAGATTTTTAACTCCTCTTAATCTTAAGGGAATTTGGGGTGATGGTTCATCTTCCATAATGGCTTCAAGCTGCCAGTAGGTCTTAGGCCTTATGTGTGGACGTTGTCCATGGCTTTGCCACTGATGGTGGCTGGTTGAGCATGAGGAACAGCAGCGTACCTTCCGGTGAGAAGTTGGTTGTGAAAGAAAGGTTTCTAATCTGGAATAAACAAACTTGGTGAGGAGTATAAAAACGCAAGGGCCAATCAATAGCAAGAGGAGTAGAGAAGTGAGCACGCCTAGGAGAAGTATTAGCTCAACAGACTGAGAAAGAGGGCAGGAAATGACCATCTTTCAGGTCCAAGAGTGAATCCTAGCTGGATGGCTTGTTCCTGCTTAACTGGGGAATAAGAAGATACGTGTGACAAGTTAAAAAGTGCAGGAATGAGGCTTAGAAGGGGCTTGATTGATCAGGCTGTGGCTTTGGCTGCCATATCAGCCTAATTATTTCCATGAGAGATGTTAGCATTATTTTTTAATGGGCAGAGCAATGAATTATAGCTATTTCTGTTGGCAAGAGCTTGGAATTTAAGAGATTATTTCCTGTGGTGTTTCATTGGGAGAAAGCCTCACTTTTTCTACACTGCTGCATCCGCATGCAGGACTAGGAAGGCACAGCCTTGTGCCTTTTCCTGGTTCTAGAGCTCAGGTGAGAAAAATTAGTTTTGCTAATTGGGGGAAGGAGTTTGGCTTCACTCTATCACATGCTTTACTTTCTTTGGCTTTTTTTTTTTTTGGTTAATGAGGCTACTTTTAGAAATAAAAATATTTAACAGACTTCACCGGAAGTTTTGTCCCATTTTACTTTTACGCATTTACTGGAGTTATATTAAGTAGCAGGTAGAATATAATTTATATGCTTGCCCTGTTTCTCTTTTAAAGTTCTTTTTTTGTTGAAGATGAAGTCTGACTTATAGCTGACCACATGCATGTTTAGAAAAGAAGCCTTAGAGCAAAATAATGTAACTGACAAGCAAATTTGGTTATGATATAGATAAGTATTAGGATATAACATGGACAGTGAGAATATTGTTAAGCTTTTAGGAATTTTATACAATTTCTAAATATATGACAAATTTTCACTTAACAGAAGGATAAAACATCTCTTTTGATTATTGTAATACTTCTTAAACACCTTCTATGTAATACATTAAACTATTTTAGCACCTTACTTTTATAAGGTAAGAGAACAAATCTTTTGTAGCAGTTTTCCTTTAAGAATGAGAAGACTTGTCTTCTGAAATAAAGGATAAGGTCAACATGTAAACATCAACAAGGATATTATTTTGTATGATATAAAGTTTTCATCTTTTAGACAAAGTGCTCATATGTTTAAGAAAAACTATAACTTTTCATTAAGAGCTTTTTACTTAGAGCAGCATTGACTATGACAGACAGGATTCATTTTTATAAACTCTTTACAGCTTCTTTCAGTCAGGAGTGACTATAAATAAAACTTACTTTCTTAAACTTTTCATAACTTTCATAACTTTATCTAGGGCCTAAAGTTAGCAATTGATTCAAAAACTCACTTTCTTAAACTTTCTACGTTCATTCAGTTAGCAATGATAACAAACAAAATTTACTTTTATACTAGGAGTATGTTCATTCACCAAGTTAGCACCTTGCAAGACTGCGCTTTGAGCAGCTGAAGATCAGTAAGGTCAACTGCTAAGACATTCTTAAATGTGTGTGGGTTATTTTGAAACCCTTGGGCAGCACTGTTGAAATTTTGTCTTTAAGATTTTGCCATTTAAAAGCAAACAGGTAACAAAAAACAAATTAAAAAAAAAAAAGAAAATTAAAACAAAACAAAACATAAAGCACAAATAGGTATTGAGAGTCAGTGCTAAGAGGCTTACAAAAATGCTCCTTAAAATCTAGAACTGAGAACTAGGACACAGAGTAGGAGTCGGTTTTCAAGGAATGTTTGTAATGGGCTGGAGGCTTTCTTCCCTCCCAATAAAAGGGATGCTGCTGGGCGGGCCACGGTGGCTCAGCAGGTAAGAGTGCTTGCCTGCCATGCCCGAGGACCCGGGTTCGATTCCTGGTGCTTGCCCATTTAAAGAAAAAAATACAATAAAATTCGTTTAAAAAAAAAAAAAAAAAAAAAGGGATGCTGCTTTGATGGGGAAAGGTAACTCCAGACTTAACCTGAGTGCAGAAAGGGGCTCCTTGGTGGGCTCACCCTGGGATGCCTTCATCCCATACAGACTATATGGGTAAGGATTTTTTTGTTGTTGGGGGGAGATGCTAAAATAGGTTTAGTATTTAGTAAGGGCCTCGGGGCAAACAAGGGGGTAAACACTAGCTGGGTTTATAGTCTTAAGGCAGCCCCCAGGGAGTGAAGGAGACCTCTCCCTAGAAGGGGATGGGGCATTCAGGGACAAAGAGAAATTGATGGGGCACTAGAATGTCCTTGAGCCAGCCTACAAAGGAGAGGGTAGTGAAGATTTTAGTTTTGGTTTTATCATTAACTCCCATAGCTAAGGCAAGGCCGAGTGGAGGTAGGCCCAGGGTGGCAGTTTAGGACAGAGTGGCTCCAGTGCTAATTAAGAAATTAATAATCTTAGTCTTCTTCATTTGCCATGAGCAGGGCTCAAGGGGCTGTCCTGCCCTTCTTTGGGAGACAGTGCTGATTCTGGGCCTGAAGCCTATATTGGTGGTACCTGGGGCAAGGCCCTGGAGAGTCCCAAGGTTAAGGGTCATCTAGAGGGTTCTGGCACCCTCTCTGCCAGTGTCCCTCTGAGCCACAGTTGATGCAAAGCCTTTGGGGCTTGAAGCCACGATTTGGGTGGCCTCGAGAGGACAGGGTGCTATTAACAGCAACTGCAATAAGCTGAGCCTATTCTCTGTTTTTTGCTTATTTCTCTTTGCCCTTTCCTCCTCCTTGGCCTTGTTTCAATTGTTAAAGACAGAAAAGGCAGTTTTTACTATGTCATTAGTGAGAGTTTGTAGGCCCATAGAGAGCTTTTGCAGCTTTCTCCAAATGTCAGGGGCAGAGTGGCTGTTGAAATAGATGCCCAACAAAATGTGACCTTCCTGGGAATCTGGGCTTACATTAGTAAGTTTTTAAGGCTTCCACTAGCCTCCCCTGGAACAGATCCGGTTTTCCTCTTTTTTCCTGAGTGATTTTCCTTAGCTTATTACAATTGACTGGCTTAGTGGCACATTTTTTTATACCTTTTAACAACCAGGTATTTTTTCTCTAATGGCAATTGAGATACAGACCAAGTACAAGCTACAAGTCCCTCTCAGGTCTTTGTTTTTGATAGAGAGCTATAAATATTTGTGCACAGGGAATTTCTGACTACTTTCCCTGTCTTTTACAGACTGGAGGATGGTATGTAATTGAGAGTCCCATTGAAGGGCTATGCTTCCCCATCTTTTAGCTTGTTTTGACTGTTGACATTTCCAGTTTTCTCTGGAAAAGTGAGCCTTACTAGCACCAATGTGACCACGTGGCACCCCAGTATGCATCAGAACTGGATGTTTTCTCTCCACCAGCCCAATCACTTGGGGACACTGAGAGTAAAGTCGCCACCATCCCCAGGACAAGTCACTGGGCATCCCTGGGATGTGATTAGACTTGCATTCCCAAGGTGGGTGTACTTGCCCCACCTGACAGAAGTTTCAGCTGGGAATACCTTCCTCCTCTAACTTTCCTGTCTCCTGAGGGCTGAAAAGAGAGCATAACTTAGAAGAGAAGCTTTACATTCAGCCGCAGTGGGTTTTAATAGAGACTAAATGAGAATTTGGGGCAGAGGAGTATTTAAAATATCTGCCTCCTTCCATAAAGAAGAGTGATGAGGAAGAAATTTTTGATAGTCCTCTTTGTATAACTTAATTTGCAAGAGGCTTTTATGGGTTTGTTCTGATACAAGGCTATAAAGAGCTGGAAGGATTTTTTGCCACTTGTCTTCCCTCTTGCAAGAGATTTAATTGTAAGAGGGTTATAGTTGATTGTCTTATTCATGGCCCAACATTGGCCATCTTCCAGATGATACTGCTAGGCAGTATTGCAGTAGACTGGGAACACTACCCATTTCTAAGGAAGAAAGAGAAGGAAATATCAGATTTCCTTACTGGTGCCCAGCATCCTAGGTCATCAACCTGCCATTCCAAGTGCTAATCCCTTAGGCCCATTGGATTAGGCTCCCTATCCCCAGACTTCCCTGGGGTCCTCAAAGACTCAGGAAGTGGATGGCCTGGTACCATCCTGAAGCTGCTGAGCTAACCCATTCATCTTCCTAAAAATGTTTGTGCCCTTAACTTACTGTCTAGATTACTGCTTAAGAGACTAGAAAGGATCTGCCATAAACAAGGACATTTTAGGGAGGTGATTTCCCCGGGTGTTGCCATGATCAAGCTAGAGGGAAAGAACATGTGGCAAGGAAATTGGGCTCCTTTTAAGAACATGGCTTAGTATGTTTTTTAGGCAATCAGAGGGGGTTAGGTATGGATATTGTCCACAAGCCAAAAGTCAGGCTCCCTCCATCCCTTACAGTACATATTTTTTTAAGAAAGCGAATGTACGCGCAACAGCCTATCCTCCCCAGCCAATGGTTTCTTCCTGCACTGGGTGACATCTTCAAGAGGGCTAATAGCAGAACACACTGAGACAAGAGATATCATAGTGGACAAAGAGGTGGTAAGACCTGGAGAGAAAAAATGATGAGCTGGTCATCAGCATAACACTGTGAGTGAGCAGAGAGCAAGAGGCCCTGTGTGCCAATTTTGAGATGAACCAGGGGATTAACATTTCTTACAGGTTCAGCTTACTCCAGTCAAGATAGCTGGGGCTTTTGCTTACCCTGCAAACCTCACTTTTGTCTTTCGGGGAGAGACACTCCTATTGAAAATACTCAATTCCGTTGGTCCTAAACCAAAGGTGACTCCCAGTCCAGATGGTCAGAGAAGAGAACTCATTCCTGGCTGGTTCGCCAAAATATGTTCCCGGATTGCAACTTCCAGGTTCTTGGCCATGCCACAAAAAAGAATTCAGAGGTACAGCACAAAAAGTAAGCAGGCATAAAATGTGTTTTTAAAAATACACATATGTAAGATGATATCCAGGAGTGTGAATCTCCCTGGCAACATGGAACATGACTCCCATCAATGAGCCTGGCCCTAGCACTGTCGGATCAACAACGCCTTCCTGACTAAAAGAGGGAAAAGAATTGCAACAAAATAAGGTATTAGTGGCTAAGCAGGTTTAAATAGAGTCAAAACTATTCTGGAGGCTACTATAATGCAAGTTTCAGCTAGATATTGCTAATTGCCACAGTTTGCCAAACCAAACCAACATCATTCCTGTTAACCCTAAAGAACACCCAGGGCTCTATCTGAGATCCT
The DNA here is from genome assembly GCF_023851605.1 of Tamandua tetradactyla. Taxonomy (NCBI): domain Eukaryota; kingdom Metazoa; phylum Chordata; class Mammalia; order Pilosa; family Myrmecophagidae; genus Tamandua; species Tamandua tetradactyla. The sequence continues at coordinate 107,174,542 of NC_135328.1, read as the reverse complement.
ACAAAAGTTTCACACACTAAGTTTACTTTTTAGAAACTAACAGCTTCAAATGGTTCAGAGGCCAGCTCAGTCCTGAAATCCAGAGGAGCCAGCCTCTCCAAGAACATCAACCTGTTTCATCCCCTTATCCCATAATGTTAACACCCCTTTTCAACATGAAAAAAATTAACATGGACATAACCCAAATATCCCTAAAGATTGGGAGTAAGATCAAAGGAGAAAGAGGACATATAAAAGAGAAGTTAGGATTTAACAAGAGTATGACTACTGAATCATTAGACTAATATTTCTCTTTTAGTCTCCAGTATCTTGGAGCAGCTGGAAGGAAAAACCTGAAATTGTGAACCTGTAACCCATATCTTACTTTGAAATTTATTGCTTTTGAAATACCTTACTTTGAAATCTGTTCTATAACTACTTGTTAAAATGTACTTTGAAATTTATTGCTTTCGATATATATATTTCAGTATAAAAAGGTTAAGAAAGGAACACATAAGAGGACATGTGGGCATTCTCGGAAACACAGAGGCAAGGAAGGTGAGAGGATGATTTATTTTTTTATTTTTCATTGTTATTTTTTGGCATGGGCAGGCACTGGAAATTGGACCCGGGCCTCTGGTGGCAGGCAAGAATTCTGCCACTGAGCCACTGTCGCACTGCCCACAGATGATTTATTTTTAAACGAAAAATAAGTAAAGCTGTAAGTGTTTGGGCTCATGGCTCAAAGAAGCCCATAGGTATCATTTTCATTCATTTACACATAATTATGAAAATAATCCTTGATTCATCATTATCGTTGTTGTTTGGTAACCAGGGTGTCGCCCAGGTTCTACCATTCCAAAACTACAGCGGGTCTAATAAGTGGGTTTTCCATTATGCGTATATCCTGAATTATTCTTTCCCATATAGAAATAGTTATAAACCTAAATGAACAACAAAAAAAGAAGCCCTTAAGGAGAACAGTCTAGACCCTTTAAACAGTATCCTCAAATTCAGATGGTATTGGAATGTTTTGAGATTACAAGTCTGTTCTTAAAAAGAAAATGTAAATTAGGCTGGCTGGTTAATGAGGTGATGACTTATTTATCTTTAAGTGGTTGTGAGAATTAGCCTAGGAACACTCTTCTAACAAGTATAGTATTTAAGCATCTTTTTCCAGGTCAACTCTCTGTTGGTGTAATATTGGTTCTCTTTATGATTGAGACAGTGAGAATGGAGCAAGATTCCACTCACTTAATTTCAGGTTGGCCTTCACTTCAAGAAGTTCTGAACTCAGTGCTTTTAGATGGATTATCCCAACTTCTTTCTGTTTCTTTCCTCCTCCTCCCTCCATAAGTGATATGGTTACAGAAAGTAATAAATACTTGCCCCATGATATGAAAGCAGTGATCTTCAATAAGCATTTGCTTGTCTCCTCTATTCTTGAATTCTTCAATCCAAATGATGACCTTTTTACACGAGTTGATGCCCAACCTAAACCAAAGCATCTGCACATCAACAACATTATTATAATAGTCATTGACAGTTGTGCCTTAACAGGAGGATTTAGGGGTTGGAATGATGTTCGTATTTTAGGTTCCTCCCATGCAGATGCCTGAGCCCTCTAAGTAAAAAATATCTCTATTATCTCATCCCCTCAAGCAATTAGGATTCTTGGTTTTATGTGGGTTTCTAAGCAGAATAATAGTGATATTTGGGAACATCGTTAGATGATGAAATTTTTATATAGTAAACATAAAGTGTGATTCTTCCATTGTTTGTGTGCCTATAACTACCGGTGGGGGGGGGGGGGGGGGCTGTGAGAATAATTCTGGAAAACCAATGATTATGCCATTTCTCCTGCTTTCTTTCTTTTATCCTTGTGTGTACACATGCATGCACAACAACTTTTCAAAAGAACATATTCCTGCTGGAATATTAAAACATTCTTCTTTAGAGTATTAACGCTGGGTAGTTTTTTGTTTTTTTTTTTTTTTTGGTGTTGGGCTCATTTATATAGTTAATGGCCATCTTACGTTTGTATTTTGTCAAGCAAGTAAGAAACTAAAAATTGATCATAAAGCATGATATCAAATGGCAACAAGGAATCATCAAAATTTAAACAGTGCAGTATTTTGGGCATATTGTCAAAATCAAGGATGTGGCTTGCTTGTATATATTTTTATCATGAAAATAACATATATACAAAAAAGCAATAAATTTCAAAGCAGACTGCAACAATTAGTTATAGAACAGATTTCAGAGTTTGGTATGCGTTACAGTTCCACAATTTTAGATTTTTCCTTCTAGTTGCTCCAAGACACTGGAGACTAAAAGAAATATCAATATAGTTATACTCATTTGTTAAATGCTATCTTCGTTATAACTCTGCCTTCTCCTTTGATCTTTCTCCCAAGGTTTAGGGGTATTTGGCTATGCCCATTCTAACTTTTTCATGTTGGAGGGGGCTGTCAATAATATGAGATAGGGGGATGAAACTTGTTGATGTTCTGGAGAGGCTGGCCTCTCTGGGTTTTAAGACTTGTCTTGTCTGGGAACCCATCTGGAGGTTGTAGGTTTCTGGAAAGTAATCATAGTGCATGGAACCTTTGCAGGCTCTCAGACAGAGCCTAGGTGTGTTTTTTTGGGGTTGGCAGGAATGGTTTTGGTTGGGGTTTGGCAAACCATGGAAATAGCAATATCTAGCTGAATTTCGCATGAGAGTAGCCTCCAGAGTAACCTCTCAATTCTATTTGAACTCTCTCAGCTACTGATGCCTTAATTTGTTACAATTCTTTTCACCCTTTTGGTTAGGAAGGCATTGTCGATCCCACAGAACCAGGGTCAGACTCAGCGCTGGGAGTCATTTCCCTTATTGCCAGGGAGACTTTCACCCCTGGATATCATGTCCCATGTAGGGGGGAGGGTAATGATTTCACTTGCAGAGTTGGGCTTAGAGAAAGGCCACATCTGAGTGAGAAGAGAGGTCCTCCAAAAGTAGCTCTCAGACGTGCCTATAGACAGGCTTAGCTTCTCCACTACATAAATAAGTTTCACAAGCGCACATCTCAAAATCAAGGGCTTGGCCTATTGACTTTGGAGTCCTTAATATTTAAGACAATAATTGCTTATATATTGGCAATACTAAACAAAAGTGAATGGACTAGCAGAAAACTTTTTTATTAAGATCAATAATTAATTGGGAATAGCTATGGTAACGAAAAATTGTCTCATTCAAGGAGAACTTAGGTGTTAATGTTTAGAGAACTTGGTCTCTAAAGACAGACAAAACTGAGTCCCATTTTTCTCATATACAAGCTGTTTTGTGTCAGTTCAAAAATCTTCATTTTTTCAATGCAAAGCAGAGATGTTACCCACCTTATAGGGGCATCTTAAAGTTTAAATGAGATGTTACAAAGCATTTATACAGAATCAACACTTAATTAAATTATGTTAGGCAATATACTATTGTTAAAATGAAAATTACCTTGATATTATGTATGTTACACGATGGTGTTGTTTTTTTTTTACATGGGCAGGCACTGGGAAGTGAACCTGGGTCTACCGGCATGGCAGACGAGAACTTTGTCACTGAGCCACCATTGTACCACCCTACACACTGGTTTTCATACTGTAGTATTTTTAATTTTCAGAGCATCTTTTCATAAAAGGGCCCCCTCTTTAGCTGTGGGAGAATGATAATACATATTGTCTGACTATTTTCAAGATACATGGTATAATATAATTCTACTAGATCCAGTGAAGTTTTTGCTACTAAAATGCCTTGGCTAGTTCATGAAATTAAGAACAATAGAACGTAAAAAAAAAAAAAAGGAAGATGTCCAGTGAAAACATGGAAAATATCTTTGCTTACCAATTAAAGAATGCATGAGAAACAGAATAAATAAACTCTCTTAATTTATGCATTTAGTGTTCTCATAAATCATTTCCTTGTCAGAATTATCAGACTTTATTCTTGCTGAACACTTTAAACATCATAATGGAATTTTGGTAGCATAAATCATAAAGCTTTTAGTTAAAACATTTGTGTACATGCATCAGCATTTTTCATATATCTTGATAAAAAAATAGTCCTCAGTCAAGAAATAAATCTGTGCAGGATATAAATGTCAAACTCTACTCTGAAATTTCAATAACTCAGCAAATTATGGGTTGTCAAGCTGAGTTTCTAAGCCTTACTATTCACAAAAACGAAGCTAAAGAAATTTGTGTTTTAATCTTGGATATGATTTTAACCTATAAGTACAATACTTACAGGCAATACCTGCTCACTTCATTTTTTCTATTTTTTGCAAGAAAAAAACATTTCATACATAACAAATCTGGGAATGCTTGTCTATAACATCAGAAAATAATTTATTTCATTTAATAAAAGCCTTACTTAATATATTTAACTTGTAATTTGAAAAGGAAGCAACTGTCTTGGATTATATGTGTAGTCAGCCCATCTTTAGAATGCTGGGCCTAAAAGGAAAGTATTGGCACGAGGAGTAAAATCTACTGAAGGTCACTTGGCACTTGGGAGAGAATCTGTGGAAATGCTAGAAAAGATTCTATCCACAGTGATTTACTAAAGAAAAAAAAAATTACCATGCTTTTTTTTTTTGCTTTAAAAGCTATTTTTGTAATAGCAAACAAAAGTGAAATTCATTGAGTATAACTTGGAATTAAGGTTAAATAGTTTGTAAATGAGATAAATGCTACCTTACCATTTTTGTCTTACATCATTTAAAAATGATTTTGCATATTCAACTTTGTGCAACTTCTGCCATCTCACATCTATGAATTTTACACATAAATCACTTGAATGACTTAAAAATGTGTGTGATTATCATTAGAAAGTTCACATATATTATAAAATATATAATGTAAGGTGATGTGATATGAATAACCAGCTCCTAAACAAAGGATCTTGTAAACAACATGCTGTGGATCGAATTTATCCCATGAATCCTCAGAATGACCATTTTATGGCTTAAGTACCAGGAAAGGAAAAGAGACCTAATATTTATTGTCTCCTAAAGGCCAGATATTGGGCCAGCCTTTTTCTGTATATGCTTAATTTTCACAAATGACCTTTGAGATGAGGAAAGTAAGGTCAGAGAGATGAGGCAACTCATTTAAATCACCCAGCTATGAGTGGCAGAGCCAGGGTTAACTTAACACCCAGCTACTCCAGAGCCTGTACTAGAAATTGTGGCATTCCCTAAAGTAATGGAGAGACACAACAAGATTTTAGACTAGCAGTTTGGCTATGCTATGGCAATTTTAATAGAAGGGTGTCCATTGATATTAGATTTAAATCATATTACTTAAATGCATGTAGAAGCAATGTTCTATTTATATATGATTATAGGTATGATTTCCACTTAATACCATGACATGAATGTTTTCTTGCATCTTTAAGTATTCATTGAGAGCATGGTTTTTAATAATGGTGTAATATTCTTTTGTGTGACTATTCCATACCTTTTTTTAACATTTTTCTATTGTTGAACATTTAGATCATCTCTAAGTTTTACTTATTCACGTAATAATCTAATGAATAACTTTATTAGATAAACCTTTGCATGCATATTTGACTATTTCTTTAGATTATTTTTCTAGCAATATATGAGTGTAAAATAAAGATATGATATGATATATATAAAAATATATATATGAGTATCCATTTGGGAATATTGACCAAAAGTAAGAAACGATGAAAAAAATTCTTATCGAAGCATTTCCCTGATTATTAATAAGTTCAGATATTTATTGGCCATTTGTATTTCATACATTGTGAATTTTCTTTTATGCTTTTTAACTCTTTTCCTTTTGGTTTCTCTCTTATTTCTTACTAATTTATAAGAACTCTCCTCTTGAGGACATTGAACCTTCCTTCTTTAAAAAAGTCAATAGTAAATAACGATAATTGCATTAGGAAACTTCTGAGTGGGGTTCAGAGAGAAGAGTGTCAGGATTCCATCTTAAAAGGGAAATATAAATACATTGGTGTTGTGTAGAGAAGTGATCATGGGGAGGCATGTGTGGCAGAGCAGTTCAGGTAAGATGTGATGGTACCGGGACTAGGACATGGAGAGAAGAGACATTTTCAGGTTTGAGAAGTATTTCAGTGGTAAAGTTAATAGGGTTTGCTGATGGATTAGGTGAGGAGTGGGGAAGGAGAGCAAGAATAATTCCCAGATCTTTGACTTGAATAACTGGGGAGACAGTGGTGCTGTTTAATGATATGGAGAAAATTGGGAACGAGGTGGGTTGTATTTTATTTAAGATGCTCATTAGACAGTTACATAGAGATATCATGTGGAGAGGCAAGGTTAGCGCTCAGGGAGAAGCAGATTTGGCTGTCACTGACAAATGAATGGTTTTAAACCCCTGCGACTAGATGAGATAACAAAGGGGAAATATATAGACAAAGAAGAAAAAGGAGTTGGAAAACAAATTCTGAAGCACTGAACATTTAGAGGTTACATGAAAAAGAGGGACCAGCAAAAGTGATAGAGGAATAGCCAATGAGTTGGGAGAAAAACAAGGAAAGAATGAAGGAGTTGAGTGTTTCAAGACTGAGGGAGGGTCAGTCCCATGGAATTCCATGAAGTCAAATAGGATATGAACAGGAAAGTGACTTTTTGGGTTTAGCATCCTGGGAGTGATGGCACTTTTGAGAAGAGAAGCTTCACTGGAGCTGGAGACAGAAACCTGACAGGAGGGACTGAGGTGAAAAACATATGGACAACCCAGCAGAGTGGCTTTTTCCACTGTCAAGGAATATTCCCATTTAAGCACTCAAATGTTTACAAAACATTCTTTAGATCACTTTTATTTTGCATGATGCATTGAAATATTCAGCCTATAGCATAAGCATTAAATCTTTCAGATCACTGGAAGAAGAACTAAAATATGGTTTCATGACAGGATGGAATTTTCTACTGTTTGCCTGTGTACTTCCAGTCACAAATATAATGAATCTTTTGGGCACCATCACTGCCTCAGGCATGAAGCCAGGTTGTTTCCTGCTTCCTTGCCCTGTTAGAATCCTTGAGATCAGCGTCTTAGCTTTTGGCTGGGAAATTCCAAAGCTTCCCGGCCCCTTACCCCTCCCCCATCTCCCGATCTTTCCACTCATTCCAAAACTAGGAACTACTCAGGAAAAAGCACTGATGATCTCTAAAAACCACGTTTAATGATTGAATATGTTGAACCATGGGTGACAAGGGGTTGTGACAGGGACCAAGTCCCATCCTTCAAATGGACTCATACTCTGCCAGTCCATTCCAGGCTGGATAACTTCCTAAATTCCATGCAGCAATCATAGACTAGGATCAGATTTCAAACACAGAAAGTGTATGTGGGGGTGGGGAAGTGGATGGTTAAGGGCGATCCTTTCCTTCTATTTTCTAAAGAAATTTGGCAAATTGAGTGGGATATACATATATGTGCATATGTATGCATGTATATAATTTTAACTTTTTAACTTTTTTTTTTAAAACGTTTTGGACACACTCGAGCAGATTAACAAATAGTATTTGTATACATGTAACTAAAACAGTGATTTATCAGGTAGAAGGCAGATGGGGAAAATGAAATGCCAACCTGTATCTACAGTTGTGTTGTGTTGATGATGAAGTGCTGTTTATTCAGGGCCAGCCTAGCTTGTCAGCAACATGAGAGCCATCACAGCACATGACTCCCTGTGTCGCTAGAAGACAATAATAAATTATCTCCTATGCAAACAGCACCAGCATAAAAGCAGAACAAACAGATTCTGCCTCCGGATTCCTGAACATTCTCACTCATTTCCTTGTTTCACTCCGGTTTAAACATAAAATTCATGACATCATAAGGCCTGAAAGACCCAATCTGATTTGGACAATTTTATTAGGGGAGACAGAGCAGTTTTTTGATGATCTCTGTTTTGAGATTACTATAAAATGTCTTTTGTTTCCCTAACATCCAAGGTGATTCATATAAATTCTTATTGTATCAATACTTCATTTGGTCCTGTGGAATTTGGGTTACCCAGAGGAAAATAGACAGTGTTACCCAAGGGAGATTTTTATCATGAGGTACAGAATAAAAATACAAATTCTTGGATCCAGTCCCCAACCTGCTATTAAAGTGGCCCAGAAATACATACCCCAGGCTGGTTTCTATGATGAGCAGAGTGTGAGGAAGAGGAGCTGAGGGAGTAATTCAGTCAGTACAAGTCAGGTGACAGTGCTAGAGGAGAGAAAATGAGTGTCAAATGCAGATTCTGCTGGGGGAGGAGGGTCTGGGGCGTGGCCTCAGAGTCTGCATTTTTAAGCTACCAGGTGGAACTTGGAACCACACTTTGAGTGGCAAGGTCCTGGAGCCATCTTTTTTTTTTTTTTTTGTATGCTGCATGGCAGGGTCACATTTCATTCTTTTTCCATTAGAGTCATCGTTTTAACATGAGAAGAGTCCATACAGGTGAGGACTCCACCAGCATTGTTAAAGAGCAAATATTTCACAAGTATGGCTTTGAAGAAAACTGATTTTCCTGGATTCTTATCTTGATTTTACATAGCAGTAAAACCAGAAGTTTGAGTGACCCAGAAGGCAGTGTTATGATAATTGCTGTTATGTGTGAAAATCTCTTAGAAATGTGCATCTTCTTCCAAGGGTATATACATGTATTTTGGGGGGTTTATGTACATACTGAAAAGAACATTTTGAAAGGAATATTGTAAGGTTCTTGTACCAAAGCATTCAATCACTAGCCATCAGATGTAGGCATCTGCTGTTCATTCTTGTTTTCCTTCAGGACCATTCTTCTTTTACAATTCATAACAGCAGACAGCTCAGCCTTGGTGTTCTTAATTGATAACACCAGATGATTAGAAATCAGTTCATCTATTGAGTGCTGTTTGAGTTTGCTAAAGCTGATGAAATGCAGTATGAAATGGGTTGGCTTTCTTTTAAAATATATTTTTGAGATATCTTCACACACATACAGTCCATGCAAAGTATGCAATCACTGGCTCACAATATCATCACAGAGTTGTGTATTCATCACCATGATCATTTTTAGAACATTTGCGTCACTCCTGAAAAAGAAAAAAAAAAAGACTCATACATCCCATACCTCTTACCCCCCTCGTTGACTACTACTATTGCAATCTACCCAATTTTTTTTACCCCTTATCCCATCCCTAGTATTTATTTATTTTTTGTCCTTATTTTTTTCTCATGTGTCTATATACCCTGGATAAAGGGAGCATCAGACACAATGTTTTCACAATCACAGGTCACATTATAAAGCTTATAGTCATGCAGTCATCTTCAGGAATCAAGGCTACTGGAATACAGTTCAACAGTTTCAGGGACTTTCCTCTAGCCACTCCAGTACCCATAAACTAAAAAGGAATACCTATATAATGCATAAGAATAACCTCCAGGATAACCTCTTGACTCTGAGAGCTCTCAGCCACTGCAATTTTATTTTGTCTCATTTCTCTCTTCCCCCTTTTGATCAAGAAGGCTTTCTCACTCCCATGATGCCAGGTCCCAGCTCATCCCCAGGAATCATGTGCCACATTGCCAGGGAGATTTACACACCTGGGAGTCATGTCCCACGTATGAGGGAAAGGAATGGGTTGGCTTTTACAGTGGGGATTTATTAACTTACAAGCTTAAAGTTCTTAGTCTGTGAAAATGTTCAAATCAAGGCATCAACTGGTGATGCTTTCTCCTCGAAGACCAGCTACTGGCTATCCTCAGCTCCTCTGTCATGTGGTGGCATCTGCTGGTCTCTCCGCTCTTTCCAGGTTTTGTTGCTCCTAGCTTCTGGCTTTGGTGGCTTCCTCTCTTAGCTTCTGTGTATGTCCTTTCTCACTCAGCTTCCCTGAGGCTCTTTTCTGTGCCTTCTCTCTGTCTTTTATCCTCGTATAAAGGACTCCAATAAAAGGATTAAGACCCACGCTGGTGCATGCTTCAACTGAAATAACTTAATGAAAAGGTTCCACCCACAATAGGTCTACACCCATAGGAATGGATTAAAAGACATCATCTTTTCTGGGATACATACAGCTTCAACTCACCACAAATGCACATTGTCTATAATGTGAGGCCTGATTTTTTTTTTTTTAAAGCTCATTCTAAAGACCCACTTGCATTGTGGATGAGTTAATATAAAAAAAAGTTTTTTCTATTGTTATGTCACTTGTACAGTAAGTAAAAAGCACGAATGCTGACAGTACATGTTTTGAGCACATCCTTCCACAAGCTATTATTTCAAACATACATCTCACTATAAGTAAGTACAATAGATCCTTGGTAGTCATCAGCAATATATCCTGAGAACTTTGTGAATTCCAATGTGCAATTTCTTGGTGCTAAAAAGTGAAAGTGGCCTTTCCAGATGCCCAGTGAGAGGAGATACCACAAGGAGTAGATAGCAAAGCCTCCTAAAGCTGTGAAGGTGGGAGGTTGGTAGGCTCATGCATCTGCAAAGTGACTCCTGTGCCTTTCAGAGACTTCACAGACCTCGGGATTCAACTGGCAGAATGACAGAGGACATGTATTATAGTTCCTTGTGTGGCTGTGTAGATAGTGTGAGCCACAAACATCAAGTCCACATGTTTCAGTAAGCAACCACATGCAACATTAATATGGGCATGGAAAAAACCTGTAGCTGTATGCACTGCACACCTGATTTCTTCACAGGGGTTACTTGAGGCGGGGTACCTGGTACTCTCACTTTCTGTGGTATACATTTCTGTGTTGTTTTAATATTTTGTTAGTAGCATGCATAATTCTGATTACTTTTGTCATCAGAAAAAATTACTCTTAAGACCATTCTTTAGATGCCTTGAGTACATATCATGGTGGTTTTCACTGAGTAGCATATACTCAGTCAGCTGACTGATCCTGATTACAGGTAATGATCATTCACATGCTAGGACAGAGGATTACACAGCAAGGACTGGTTTTGTGTGTATGTCTCTCCAGTCATAAAACATTTCTTGAGCAACTAGTAGATTCCAGGTGTCAAGCTAGGGCCTAGCATATGGTCTTCGCTGTACTTCTTTAAGGAAGAGAAACATCTGGACAGACTAAGGGGTTCTCCTTGTAATTAATAAAACCCAAAGAGGTTGGCACATTTTCTATGGGTGCTGAGAGTCCCTGGTCTGGTGCTCCACAGTAATGGGTGCCTTTTCCACATTTCTTCCATTCTTCCATAAGTACCACACTGAGCAGGCAGTTCTGACATCACAACCCTTACAAAGATTTCCCAGGGGGACAAAAATCATGCTGTAAGCCCAGCCAGGTTCATCCTTGGTGATTTCTGCTTAGAATTAATAATGCTCATTAGAAGACAAAGTTGTAGAAGAGAGCAATAACTCCCTCCAATTTTCCTAGTGATAGATTATAATAATGGTCGGCAGGCATTCCTATATAGTTCCTATGACCAATCAGAGGGGAAACATATGCTTTGCAAAGTAACTGTTTAAATAAATATTTTAGGGAAAAGATGTTAACATATTTGTTTCCTGTCTAAGCAAGTCTTAATAATAATGGCAAAAACTCCTTCCTTTTTTGGTTTGGGAAAACAAACCAGCAAAGTGATTTTAAAACATAGGCTGAAAGTTTTCAAACTTTCTCAAAGCAAAACACTGATTTCACTTGCATCTAATAGTAAATATCTGTCCTAATACATCACAATACTGGGCAAATGGGTGACACAACTTCCCAAAGCTAGACATCATTACATTAATATCAAATTATCTGTTTTTATTTTCCCAGAACTGTATGTTTCACAGGAATATCACCAGTGATTTGAAAGCGTTTATGGACAAGTATGGATTTGATGTCCTCATCCTCCTAGCTAGCTACCTGTCCGAGGAGCAGCAGCCCAGACAGCAGGTGGCCGTGTATTCTGAGAACCTGGAGCTGGGTGGTCAGGTGAGCCCCTCCCCTTTCCCCGACACGTGCCCGGGCATCCTCGGGGCGGACTCTCAGAACACACGGGCCACGATGAGAACTGACCGGTGGCTTATGAGAAATTGATCCAAGAGATAGTTCTAGAGTTTCAGTTTTAGGAAAGGTTGGGGCATGTTTTGCTCTACTGGTTCTTTCAAAAGAGCCCCTTAGCCTGGAAGGTAGGGGGAGTTATTGCTTCGTGGGTAAAGAACTTCTGTATGGGGTGATAGTTTTGGAAATATACAGTGGTGATGGCCGCACAAAATTGTGAAGGTATTGAGGCCACTGAGATATATGCTTAAAAAAAAGTTAAAATGACAAATTTTATGTTTTGTATTTTTACCTCGATACTATTTGAAAAGATAATAAAATAAAAGTGCCCCATAACCGTTTCTCTTCTAGACTGAATCCATAGAGAAATGGTGGATTCATACCTGTCTAAATGAGGCTGAGAAAAAGTCCTCATTTGTGTGCTGTTGTGTTTTGTTAGATATTGCAAGGCAAAAAGTTTAGTCCCTGGCTTAATACCTGTTTGGTGTCCAATGTTTAGTAACTATTGATCAGATGGTTTAATCAATGTTAGCCTCTAGTTACTGAAGTTCTGACTGGGTATTCAACTCGATCCTCTAAGTTGACATTGGAGTCTTTTAACAGCCAAGGTTTTGGAATTAATAAAAGATTACAATAAAATTAATCAAAACAGGACACTGGATACATCAAACAGGTGTATTTAATCACTGATATGAGAACTTACTTGACTTATTGCAGTATCAGTGACACAAACATAGAATGGTTTCATGACTAATCTTTCCTCATCAATGGATTAGACTCCTCCTCCATCTACAGGACAGGCAAGGACTTAGCTCTTTTTCACATCTGTACTTTCTATCCTCCAAGAGATCCTTCTTGGCTCTCTTGACCTGTGATAATCCCATGCTCTCTCTGAGCTTTCTCCTGTGCAATCTAAAAGAGCATCCTGATCCCTGTACAATTACATTTCACACCACCTCTCCTGGCCCATATATTTGTGCATCCTTTATCAGATTGTGGCTTTTCCAATGCTTCATTCTGTGTTTGGTTTCAAACCTGAACTTTAAGTGCAGCCAGTGGCCTCTTAGGGACAGAATATAGGTCTCCAAAGCCTCCAAGGTGATGGTTTTCAAATAATTTTTTTGCACCAGAACCCTTTTTTTCAAACTAATATTAAAATTGGGAAATATAAAATAGACAAAATAGAAGAGTGGATAAATGGATTAAAAGCCCTTGAGCCTCCTCACTCTGCCTTTCTTCTCCTTCCTCACTACCACTCCCCACTCAGCAACTCCCCACTCACTACCACTCCCCACTCAGAGGCAGCTCCTGGGAATCCTGAGATTTAAGGAACATGGCTAGCAACACTCAGCTGTAAAAGAACCTCTCACTGGCCATGTGGTCACATGGTTGGTTCAGAGTCAAAGCCCCTGCAAGTCAACTGCCTGAGTTTAAAACCTGACTCCAGGGCGGTGCAATGGTGGCTCAGTGACAGAATTCTTGCTTGCCATGCTGGAGACCTGGGTGCATTTCTAGGTGCCTGCCCACGTCTGAAAAAAAGGATTATTTAAAATCTAACTCCATCACTTTTTAGCTGGAAGCTGTCGGACACATGTTTAACTTTCCTGAGTCTCAGCCTCTTCACTGGTAAAATGGGGAAATTAAGAGTCCTACCTTGTAGAATTATGGTGAGGATGGAATGCGATAAGACATGTAAAACCTTACGACTGTACTTGGCATATGATAGCACTGAACTGCTGCCTCTTAATATGATTATTGCTATCTATACTAGCTTTGTGATAATTATCATTATTACTTTCCCGAATCCAATGGAACCATTTTCAAAGACCCTGTGCAGCAAAATGTCCCCAACATTTCCTAAAAATGATAGAATCACAGCCCAGTTGTATCCTGTCACTTCTTCTCATGACTTTCTTCCCAGCCTATCAAGTCTGCTTTGTCTGTCCTGGGCTCCAGGTCAATTCAACCTGGGGCATGAAGGACTGTTTTGGCCTGAACACTGTTCGGAAAGCTCTGTCCCTGGTAGTTTCTTTCTCTTTTTTAATTCTCTTTCATACTTTCTTCTTTGCTTTCTCAGGCTATCAGAGATTAAAGCTGATTCTTCCAACACTTTTTTCCCTAGTCTTTGTCAGCAACCAGCAAGATCTCTGTTTTTGCAAACTTGAGGTTCACTCCTGTTGGAAGAAAGTACGGTATGACATTGAAGAAAGAAGTTAAATGGTTTAAATTTTTTAATCTATAATTTTCAGAAGCCAACAAAATTGGACTGCTGGATTTTGGGTTATATGAAAAGATGGCCTGATTGGATCAGAGAAAGGGATGGTGATACATGTAGCAGGACTTTCCATGTTTTACATTACATAATTTTTAGTTGTTTGAGCATATTTTTTTAAGACAAATGAAAATAGACTCATTTTATAGTAGAAAAAATAATAGAAAACAAACTACACAGAGCAAAGACTGCCAGAATATTTACACAACCCCCTCTGCCTCCCTAACAGATTTGCTGTGAGCTGGAAGAGAGTCAGAACCCTTGCCTAGAGCTGGAGCCCTTTGAATGTGGCTGCGATGAGATCCTGGTATACCAGCAGGAGAACCCTTCAGTGACTTGTGATCAGGTCGTTCTACTTGTCAAGGAAGTTATCAGTAGGAGGTGTCCAGAGATGGTCTCCAACAGCCGGACCTCCTCCACAGAAGCTGTGGCAGGCAGTGCCCCACTCTCCCAGGGATCTTCTGGGATTATGGAGTTGTATGGATCTGACATCGAGCCACAGCCAAGCTCTGTGAATTTCATAGAAAACCCTCCAGATCTCAATGGTTCTAACCAAGCACAGGTGGATGCCAACATAGACCTCGTCAGCCCAGATAGTGGGCTGGCCACCATTAGGAGCAGCCGTTCATCCAAAGAGAGCTCCGTTTTCCTCAGTGATGACAGTCCAGTGGGAGAAGGTACTGGGCCTCATCACAGCCTCCTCCCAGGGTTTGACTCCTATAGTCCCATCCCAGAAGGGGCAGTAGCTGAGGAGCATGCGTGGTCTGGAGAACATGATGAACGCTTTGACCTCTTCAACTTTGACCCAGCGCCTATGGTTTCTGGTCAGTCCCAGCCATCTTCCCATTCTGCAGACTACTCCCCAGCAGATGACTTCTTCCCCAACAGTGATTCATCAGAAGGACAGCTCCCCACGGAGCCTAAAGGGCTTGATGGGATGGGGACCAACATGTCTAATTATTCATCCAGTTCACTTTTGTCAGGGGCTGGCAAAGATAGCCTTGTGGAATTTGATGAGGAGTTTGTCCAGAGGGAAGAAAGTCCTGGGGGTAACTCTGAAAGAAATTTGAATCTGACACATTTTGTGCAAGATGAATCTCCTTCACCAGAAAGACCAAAAAATATTGGAAGGAGAGTCCCACCAACACCTATGAATAGCTTTGTAGAAAGCTCACCATCCACTGATGAACCAGCCCTACTCTATCCAGAAGATATGACCCAAAATGCAATTGATGCTGGCCAAACAGGGTTGCCTCCGACCCGCGTGCGATGCAGCAGCTGGTGGGGTGGTTTGGAAATTGACTCTAAAAATCTTGCAGATGCATGGAGTTCCAGCGAGCAGGAATCTGTCTTTCAGAGCCCAGAATCCTGGAAAGATCATAAACCAAGCCTGGTTGATAGGAGAACCTCAGATTCTGTATTTCAACCAAAGAGTCTCGAATTCCCAAAGTCAGATCCCTGGGAGACTGAATTTGGACAGCCTGTGCTGGGTAGCAATGACATTCAAAACCAGCATGAGGAAAGCTTGCAGCTTCAGAACCTGTCTGCTGAGAACCCCCATTTGCCAAATGCTTCTCCTCAGGAAACAAACCATTTGATAGAAGACTTTACCGCCTTGTGGCGTTCGGATCGATCTCCCACTGCCATGCCGGAGCCGTGGAGGAATCCTACAGATGATAGTGAACCAAGTGCTGCAGGGTCATTCCCTGCCTGGAGAGCATTCAGTAAAGAACGTGACACTGAAGCTTTAAAAAATACCTGGAATCTGCACCCAGTGACTGGTGAGACCCCTTCTGTGAGGGACCCAAATGAGTGGGCCATGGCAAAAAGTGGATTTTCTTTCTCTTCAGAAAACTTAGTGGACAGTTCTTCCAGAGAGGCAAATAAAGAAGCAGCTCCCGATATCTGGGGGAAGAACAGTGACCCCAAGGATAAAACCCTTCTATCTGGAGATCCCTGTTCCAATCTGGAGCATGCATGGAATAGTTGTAAGCCACCAAAGGAAGATCAGAATGGTTTGGTGGATCCTAGAATGAGGGGGAAAGCATATGAAAAAGTAGATTCTTGGAATCTTTTTGAGGAGAGTATCAGGAAAGGAGGATCAGATATCCTAGCACCTTGGGAAGATGCTTTTTTATCATATAAATGCTCTGACTACAGTGCACCCAACTTAGGTGAAGATTCAGTGGCTTCCCCTTTAGATACCAACTACTCTACCTCTGACTCTTATACATCCCCGACATTCGCTGGAGATGAAAAAGAAACTGAAAACAAGCCATTTGATAGAAAAGAAGGTATTGATTCAAAAGATGCTAACTCTGACATGAAGGAGGCTGAAATATCTTCTCCATCACCACAGGAACTACCTAGAAATCGAATTAGTTCAGGTCCTGGGAGCCTAGAAATGTGGGCTTCACCTCACACAGGTAATAGTTCTGAAATGAATGCCACTCACGACCCAGATTTGCTCCTGAAAGAGCCAATGGATTTCCTCCCGGCAGAGCCTGCGGATAAAAATATAGAGGATGATGTTGGAGAGAGTAGCCAGTCCAGTTACGATGACCCCAGGATGATGCAGCTGTACAATGAGACAAACCGACAGCTCACACTTTTGCACAGTGGCACCAACTCCCAGCAGATGGCCTCAGACAATCTTGACTTGTGGAACAGAGTGATTCTGGAGGACACTCAGTCCACTGCCACCATCTCAGATATGGATAATGATCTGGACTGGGATGACTGCAGTGCAGGCATGGCAATCCCTGGTGAAGGTCAAGCCCAAGGATACATAGTTGAAGGTACTGAACCGGAAACACGATTTTCAGTGAAGCAGGTAGAACCATGGGGCGTGGAGTACAGGGAAGCAATTCAGGTAGATTGGGATCTTCCTGCTTCTTCTGAGCACAGCGAGGACACTGCTTCCAATGAACACCATGTACTCAATGAGAAAAGTGGACAGCTGATTGCGAGCAATATTTGGGATTCCGTGATGAGACATAATGATATGTCATCATTGATGTTACCGGCCCCGTTATATATTACAGATTCAGAACACAGCAAATCAACTCCTGAAACTCCCAACTCATCTGAAAAAATTAAGGACAACCACATCCCAGATGTGTTAGGCACGTCCAGAGCCAGTCGGTCAGAAGCACTCACACCTGATCCTGACAAACAGGTCACGTGGAGAGGAACCCCTCAAAGTGGTGCAGAATCCTTGGCAACCAGGGCGGAGAATCCAGGGCAGTTTGCACATTTGCATCCATGGAAAGGTCATGACTATGGACAAAGTGATGGTGAGAAGGAAGCCCATGGAGACCCTGATAGGCAGTGCCTGGGTGAGGAGGAGATGATGAGCTCTGAGGTGGATATTGCCTCAGGGAATTTTGGAAAAGGGGAAGGTGACCAACAACTGTCTTCTCCAGCTGCATCTGTACATCAAGAAATCTGCAATGAGTCAAGAAAAGTCCCTTCTCTTTCAATCACTTCCAGTCCTCAGCCCAAGGAACCAGAGGACCTTTTAGAGCATGAGAAAAGATCTTACAATCTGGACTCATGTGATGTGCAAGCAGGAATTTCTACAAATGACCTTCAGACAGAAGAAATCTATGAAAAGCAACTCCTAAGCCATAGAAATTCGAGTGAGGCTCCTGAAGAGTCCAGTAGTATGAACTTAACAGAAAATGAGTCTTTATCTGGCATGGCTCCTGAGAAAACTGAAGAACGCAACATTCTGGAGCCAGAGAGAGTGAATGAAATGCCACCTCATGAATTTCCCCAAAGCCCTTACATTCAGGATGACTCCCTAGAGAGTGATGTGCAGGTCAGTTATACAAGTTCTGAGATAACTAAGAATCTTGAAGTTAAGAGTTCTGAAAACAGTCTTCTAGGGGCTAATTCACCAGGAAATTATGACAAAGAGAGTATTTCTAGTGAGTATACATATTCAAGTGCATCGAGCCCTGACCTAAATGATTCTTCAGCTGCATTGCTTTCCTGGGGCCATGTACCCAGTACTGAGCATCAGATAGAGAATCAAGATAATTGGTGTGAACAAAACCACCAAGAATCTGAATTAATTACCACTGATAGCCAAGTAGAAGTTACTACTGACATGAAGGACCTGGAGAAAAATAGAGTGAAAGAGTTTGAAAAAAGTTTTGATCACAAGGTTCCCAAATTTTTAGAGATTTGGAATGACTCAGTAGATGATGATTCCTTATATTCTTTATCTAGCCCTGAAACAGGCAAATATACTGAACATTCAGGGACATATCAGGAAGGAAATCTAATGGTTAGCCATCAGGAAAAAAATGTGCATGACACTTCTGAAACTGTGCAACCAGAGGATGCCAAGTGCATGTCAACAAGCTCTGGTTCTGATGATGATAGCAGGAGTGATGAAGAATCAGTGGAGAAAGAGGTCCATTTGGTCACTTGCCAGGATGCTAAGAGTAAATCCAAAGATTGGGATTCATTGAATGAAACTGAGGAATTCTTAGCCACAGATGATCTCAAGATTCAGGAATTTTCTGAATCAGTAGGCAGTTCAGGACCATCAGGAAATGAGAATAAGTCTAACCCATCCTCTGATGATCAGCAAAGCAGCCCTGATCACTGGAATTTCTCACCACTAAAGGAGACTGAAACACAAATTACAGCAGTGGATACACAGGCAAAATTCTCTCCAGAAACAGAGATAGGAGACACCATGTGGCAAATACCTCCCAAAACCGAACCAAAGACTGAAAATAATTCTAAATTGGAAATGCTTGGTTTTCCAGCTGAGACTACCGAGTGCTGGAATAATGTCTCTCCACCAGAAGGGAGACCAACTGAGAACACATTCAAAGGGGAGCTGTGTAGCTCGCTTGATGTGTTAGAGACGAATTCCTCAGTATGCCAAAATGTGGATCCTTGGGGAGTACCCATTCAGGGTGATGTTGAATCCATGAAAACACACTGTACCAACCCTTTCAGTGATGAACACCAGTCACCCTTTCTAGGAAATAATAAGGAGAACTCCCAAGGCCAACTTTGGAACATTCAACCGAGGCAGCCAGACTCAGCAGCCAATCAGCATACCCAGCTTGTGATATTGGACCAAATTAAAGAGACAGATTCAAGAGAGGAAATCTCCATGTCTTCTGCTGCTGATGAACTCACTTCTGAAACACATACACAAGAGCAGAATCAGGATGCCGGGCTGTCAGCCTGGTGTCAGCAGGATGCGATGTTTACTCACACAGATGAAAATGAATGTGTTTCAACTACTGAGTGTCAAGAAACAAATTGGTGGGGACAGGAAAAATCAAACACCAGTGAAATTGCAAATTCAGGCATTGCTTCAGAAAATGTCCCTGTGGTCAGTTCCTCCACCCAACTGATAAAGAAGTCAAACTTGGAATGGAATGACTCAACTCCTAATGGGGGCTCTAGAGCTACATTTATTCCAGATATTTTAAATGGCAGTTTCCAGGAGGGCAGGCAACTGGCATCAGCTTCGCCTGACCTGTGGACAGATGCGAAGCAACCCTTCAGTTTGAAGGCAGATGGTGAGAATCCTGATATACTGACTTACTGCGACCATGATAGCAATTCTCAGGCTTCCAACAGCCCTGATATATGTCATGATTATGAAGCAAAGCAAGAGACTGACCAGCATGACAGTGCATGGATGGGACCTGAAGTAGAACCCACTGAGTTATATCTCACTGAACCAAAGATGATTGAAGACCCCAGTCAGGAGCTGGGGCAGGAATCTGCCCCATGCTGTTCAGGACAATATCCTGAAAATGCAATTCCACTGCCTCCAGTCAGCGAACCAACAGACATGAATGGCTCGTCTCAGCCTGCCGCTCATAAAGGCTCTCCTGAATCTTCTGAAATAAATGGAGAAAATAATGACACAGGTCTAAAAGCATCAGAAAAACGAGCCAGTCCAAATTTAGCACCGGTTGTGGAACCTGTTGACAGAACAATCCCAATGGCTAACAATACGGGAACCAGTATTTTTGTAACTGACCACGAGCCAGCAGTGGCTGGCAATAGCCCTTGCATATCAGAAGCCTTTTCTCAGGCAAGTCAGAAAGATGCAATGGCTTTAGCTGACTGTGAGCAACCTTTTGCTACTGAGAATCTTGCCATGGTTACTGATGTTTTATTAGCCTCAGACGCTAGTTTAGATGTAAGTGAAGCTGCTTTCGACCACAGTTTCAGCGATGCCTCAGGCGTCAATACATCCACGGGAACGATAGATGACATGAGTAAGCTGACGTCAGAAGGCAATCCCGAAACGCCAGGTGATGGGGACGCAGGGAAACACGATATCTGTTCATCTGAAGCCTCGTGGGGTGATTTTGAATATGATGTCATGGGTCAAAATATTGATGAAGATTTAATGAAAGAGCCTGAACACTTCCTCTATGGTGGTGACCCCCCCTTGGAGGAAGATGCCCTGAAGCAGTCTCTGGCACCGTATACACCGCCCTTTGATTTGTCCTATCTCACAGAACCTACCCACTGTGTTGCAAAACCAGAGGAAATCGGATCTCCTGAGGATGAGTCTCTGGGGAGCGAAGTGGCAGACATACTGCTTTCTGCCCTCTCTGACCGAAGAGGCAAGGAATACCAGGCGGACTCTGAAAACAGGCAGCCCAGATCCCAGCTGGTTGAGCTGCACATTCATGAAGATACTGAGTCGATTTCTTTGCCTGCAGGCTTGAATGTTGAGTTGTCTCCATCAAACAATGTTGAACGGAAAGTAGAAACCGATGATTCTGATTCACCAGCAGGTGGAGATATAGGAACACCAAACGGTAAGAAACGTCCCACCCCCCCTCTAACTCAAAGCAGCTGCTGCTTTCATTAAACCGGTTAAGCTACTGCATATATGAGATATGCTCTTCCTAATGATGTGGGTAGAGAGGAACTAACTACATTGGAAATGCATGCCCAACCAAGTACAAACAGCAGTTAGATATAATGCTCCTGTACTACTTACTGCTGACAGTGCATGAGAAAATTAAACAATTCTACAAAACAAAAATACTTCTTAAGATACCTCTTTTTAGATGGATCACTTGTAAAGATCATCATATAAGGTATTAATTAATCTTGTTCTCCCTTCTCACCTTTGTCTTCCATATGTAGGTGCTAGTATGGGAATATTAGACTTGGAAAGAGAAAAAATAGGTCCTACCAAAGACCCTGTGCAGATAAAATCTGAATACAGGGAAGAAAGATGCACAGAGAGGAATGAAGATCATCATACACTACACATGGATTACATACTTGTGAACCATGAAGAAAATGCCCCTCAGAAGCCAGAAGCCTGTGACGCAAGAAAAAGCACATCTGAAATAGAAGTATCTCATGCAGGTTCTGAAGAAATGAGGCCACCAGAAATTCAGCTAGCAACCTCCCCAGATGTATTTCAACCTGCCTCCTTCAGTGAAGGAAAAGACCATTCTGTAGAGAGAATGACTTCCAATGACAAAAAGAGGTCATCTCCTGGAAGCCCTAGGCAAGACCAGAGTTGGATGGTCTTGGGCCGTGGTGAGGTTGGGGACCTGTCATCAGAAGGGGGCACAAGTCAGCTGGTAGCCAAGGACTCAGGGTGGCATGTCCAGGCTAAGGAGCCAGCCTCAGATCCCAGCCTGGGCAAAGAGTTCCAGATACAGCTTCTGAGAGAAATGAAGCCTCATGAATCTTTAGCACTAGAGGAAGCCTCCAGTCTGGACCACCAATCAAAGAAGACCAAGCACCGAGATGGGGCTGGTCCAGATGTCTTTACGTTGCAGGCTGTCACCCATGACAATGAGTGGGAAATGCTTTCACCACAGCCTTCTCAGAAAAACATGATCCCTGAAACGGAAATGGAGGAGGAGACAATGTTCCTTGAGCCCAGAACGAGGAAACTAAGACCAAACGGGTAAGCAAAGAGCTAGATTTATTTTTTCCTGACAACCGTTTTATTTAGAAAGTGGGAAATGGTGAGAGGTTTCAGAATGTGAAGAGTACCTAAATGACTAGAGCTTTGCTTATATTGATTGCTAAGTGCACGCTAGATCACCTTTACCATGGTGATCATTTGTGTCCATTTTCAGCCAAAATAAACACTTTGGTTTCCATCCAGGCTCTTATACCACACTCTTAATCCTCTATCCCCATCTTCTTAATACCTGTTATTACTGATAAACAGGCTGTTGGAACTGGGTGGGAAGTGGGAGCTACTAACATTTATTCAGCACCTGACATGTGCAAGGCAGTTAACACACATGATCTCATTTAATCTTTATAACAACCCCGAGGTGGTATGTATTTTTGTTTTACACATGCTGGTAGGGGAAGTGAAGCCGGGAGGACCTGAGGCTCACAAAGCTTCTATAGCTTGCCTAAGACGAAGTCACCAGAATGGACATCTTGGGATTCAAAACTTTCCACCTCCAAAGCCTGCACTTTTTGGACTGGCACATTGCCTCTCTTATAGAAAAAAATTTCTGGTTCTATGTAAGCATGTTACTTACTTGTAGGAATAAGGAAACGCCACAGCAGCCTCAAAATCTTCGTGTGAAACATTCATTCCCTAATTGGGGAAGAATTGGCTGAAAATTAGAAAATAACCATTGAATTAATGATTCAATCATTCACTCCTTCCTTCTTTCACCATACGGTTTTGAGAATTTGCTCTGTGTTGTATTTCTGCGTGGCCAGTGAATATTTAGCTGATATTCTAACAGGACACCACCTGCCTGCAAGCTTTCAGGCTCTCTGAAACTCTTTAGAGTTTGTTCATTTCTGTTCAGTAGCCCTCCTGCTTCCAGGGACAAAAGTGCACACTCTGCAAAGGAACTTAAGTGAAAGTGAAAATCATGTTTCCTCCTTAAACTGTGGTGGAGGAAAAATATCTCCTTCCTACTCATTTTCAGAGTATAAAGGACTATATACCATGTACCCTACTGTGAGTCAAGATAACTGGATTCTAGCCTGGTTTTATCACTAACTGGCTGTATATTTTAGGATTAACCCCAGGCTTAACTTTCCTCATCCATAAAATGAGTGGATTGGGCTGGAGGATCTCAAGCCTTCCTTCAGTATTAAATTTTGTGAACTTAATATGTGTGTAAACAGGATGTGTCCAGGATGGCTTTGGCATTCACATGTTACATTTCTTGATGGAAATTTCCTGATGGAACAAGAGAAAACAGAAAAGATAGCAGGTGTATACTGAGGGTAGTAAAGTCCCATAAGGAGTTAAAAGATGTACCAGATTCAAGTGCAGCTTCCTAAATTCAGGCATTCTCAGTTGGCCTCATTTTCTTTCTTTCCTGTCAAGCTATTTCCTTCTAGAGAGACCCCAGATCCGCTATCAGAAAGAGAATAGCAGATGGATCCCAGCAACCCTGCTGGCATAATTAGAGATTGAGCTAAGAGCTGGGGCAGCCTTGAGCTGGCTGAGCTATTGTTTGGCTTCTTCTCTGCATTTTGTACATGCTTCTGAAACCCAACAGATGACAGTGTTCATTTGTGCCACCAGCATCTTCTTTCAGTACAGTTTCTTTGCTCATTCCCTTCTACTCTGCTCAGCCCCTGCAGTAATGAAACTTTCCTCACAGTGGGGAATGGCACAGTGTTTCCACACTTCCCCCTCCTCGCATTTGTATTCTCTTCTGCAAAATTAATTTGCTCTGAATGCATTTCAAAGTTTCTCTCTGAGTAAGGCTCTTGGCTGGATTTTTGTGAGAATACAGAGTTGTCTAAAGTAGAGGTCCTCAAAGTGGCATCCCCAGGCCAGCAACATCAGCTTCACCTGGGCACTTGTTTGAAAGGCACATCCTCAACCCTATCCCAGACACTTCCAAATCAGAAACTTCGGGGATGGGGCCCACCCTCTGTTTTAATAAGCTCCCCAGGTCATTCTGGTACATGCTAGTTTAAGAACCACTGGTCTAAAACATACTCCCAGCTCCTTAGGAGTTTAAAGTTTGATTAGGGAGTTAAAACATAAGTAAAAAGTAGATAATACTTGCAGTAAATTGAATCGTGTCCCCATCAAAGACATGGTCAAGTCCTAACCCTGTGGGAGTGAGCTCATTTATAAATAAAACCTTCAAAAGTTTTGGATCAGGCTGAATTAAATCAGGTTGGGCCCTAATCTAATATGGCAAAGTCCTTATAAGCAAATTCTGACACAGTCAATTAGGAGAAGCCAGAGAAGGAGGGAGAGAGATTGCCATGTGACCCAGGCAGAGATACATCTGCAAGCAAAGGAACCCCAAGAATTGCCAGCAGCTTGCACCAGAATGCTACAAATGCCAGGAGAAAGCATGGCCTGGTAATACATTGATTTTGGACTTCTAGCCTCCAAAACTGTGAGGTAATATATTCCTATTGCTTAAGCCAACCAGTGTAAGCCAATCAGTGTATAAAGTATTTGTCATAGCAGCACTGGTAAAATAAGACCAATTAAATAGGTAAAATTTAAATCAAGTCAGTTAATGACCAATGAAAGTTTGAATATAAATAGCTACTAATTAGGAGCATTGTCTATGCCTCTAGTACACTACTTAACAATTTGTATTTACATTTACAATTTGCATTCACTATCTCACATTACAGTGACACTGCAGGAGGTAAGAATTATACAAGTGAGGAAACTAAGGTTGAGAAAGATTAAATCACTTGCTCTGGGTTATTGTTAGAAAGTTGGGATTTGAATGTGAGTCTCTGTATCTAGACTGTGTGTCCTTAAAGCCATTAAGTTGGGAGGTGGTATCCTTGTAAGGCAGTTTATGAAGGAAGTATGGGAAAGATTTATGCACCTGGCATAGGAGGCTCGGTGTCCAGGGCCCACAATACTCTGAGGGGCTGACAGAAAGGCTTTAATTTTTTAAAAGCAGAATATAAAATAAATATAATCCACCCTGGATCCATACTGCCTATATACCAATGTAGTCATAAATTATAAGTTTAAATACTTTTTTATGAAGGAAGGCATCTGCATTAGTTTCCTAGGGTGCCGTAACAAATTACCACAAACTTGACGGCTTAAAGCATCACAAATTCATTCTCTCATAGTTTTTGAGGTTAGAAGTCTGAAGTCAAGGTGTCGATACGGCCATACTCCATTAAAAACCTCTAGCAAGGATCCTTCCTTACCTCTTCCAGCTTCTGGTGCTCCTCCAACCCCATGTTCCTTGGCTTGTGGCAGCAGCACTATGATTCCTGCCTCCTCTTCACACAACTGTCTTCCCTCGGTGCCTGTGTGTCTGTGACTCTTCTTTTCTTTTTATGAAGGCAGCAGTCATATTTGATTAGGGGCCACCTGACCCGTTATGGCCTCATCTTAACTTGATTATATCTGCAAAGACCCTATTTCCAGATAAGATCACAGTCACAGACACAGGGGTTAGGATTTCAACATAACTTTTTTTTTTGGGGGGGGGGGCGGCAGGGAGGCACAATTCCATCGATAACAGGGCCCATCATGGCGAAAG
The DNA here is from genome assembly GCF_023851605.1 of Tamandua tetradactyla. Classification (NCBI taxonomy): domain Eukaryota; kingdom Metazoa; phylum Chordata; class Mammalia; order Pilosa; family Myrmecophagidae; genus Tamandua; species Tamandua tetradactyla. The sequence continues at coordinate 107,148,775 of NC_135328.1, read as the reverse complement.
TGCCCAAGATCCATGAAAGTCCTGCTGAGAACCAGAGAGGTTCTGTTAGCAATGGACATTAACGGAAGGTCATAATTTGGAAAAGCAAAGCGGAGGGCGTGCAAAGATAGGAGGGACAAGAAAAAGGAAATCGTGGAAGCGGGAAGGTAACCACAGAGGTAATACGGTAGGTAAGAAAGCCATATTTCCTAAACCAAAAACCTGGCAACATCTTCTGACACATAATCTGATGATAGAATAGAATATCCAGAATCCAGATTGGCCTTGGGAGTGAGGGAAAGGACTTGTTCTTTATAGATAGAAGTAGGCTCCTACTATCCACAAGAAGACACACTAGTTACTGAACAGCTTACCCTCCCTCCCATGACCAGGTCTAAGCCCCTCAAAAGTCCCGAACTGTTTTGAGAACAGAAAGTCACATTTTCAAAACCTGAGAAATCATCAGAAAGATGCCTTTTCTCCCAGAACTTCACCTGTGATTCTTGTTAGCAAAATGTGTTGCTGGAAGATAACCTCTCTCCCTGGAGATTCTCAGCTCTCTGTTCTGGCTCTATGGGATGGATCTTCCCAAAGGACTTGGCCAATGTCTTTGCCATCCTCCAGTGATGGACCTTGCCTGCACAGGGTCATATATACATTTCCTGAGACCATGATGATGAATCTTTCTCATGTTTCCTTCATGGTCACAGAGAAAACCTGCAGAGTAATCTGCCTTATACAAACCTTTCTTGAGGTGCAGAACCATTTACATACTTATCTTTAAAAAGGCATGGGCTTGCAAAGAAAGAGGTGATTTAGTTACACACAAAAGGCTGAACCATGTTCTAGGCTAGCCTGAACCAGTAGCATTTTCAAGCCCACTGTTTCATTTTGCTAAAACTGCTGGAATGCACAATACCAGAAATGAATTGGCTTTTACAAACGGGATGTATTAGGTTACACATTTACAGTTCTAAGGCTGTGAGTATATCCAAATTAACACATCCAGAGAAAGATACCTTGACTTCAAAGAAAGGCCACTGGCATCTCGAAGGCTTCTGTCGGCTGGGAAGACACGTGGCTGGCGTCTGCTGGTCTTTGCTCCCTGTTCATTGCTTTCAGCTTCTGATTGCAGTGGCTTTTTCTCTAAGTGTCTGTGGGTTCGCACTTATCTTCCCTGGAGCAAACTCTAAGTTTTATCTCTTAGCTTAGCATCTCCAAGCGTCTGCATCACTTGGTTTCATCTCTCCGTCATCCGTGTTGGCTCTAAGTTCTCTCTCTGTTTTCTGCCTTTTATTCTCTTCATAGAGAACTCCAGAAAAGGGTTAAGGCCAACCTTGAATGGGCAGGGTCACATCTCCATAGAAACAACCTAATCCCACCTGAACAGTAGGTCTGCCCCCACAAGATTAGAAGAACATGGATTCTCTGGGGTCCATAACAGTTTCAAACCAGCATGTCCACCATCTGAATTATACTTTGAAAATGTGACAGTTTATATATAAATATATTGTGTTATTCAAATATATAGATGTAAGGAAAGAAAATAGCTCTGTAGGGTGATGAAAAAAAAGAATCTCATGACAACTGAGAAAACTGACAATACTTCTCCAAGTTTTGGGGGATATTAGCAGTGAAGAGAGGCAAGAGGGTTGGGGTGTGGTGAGGAACAGGGAAGAGGGAGGACTTGTCACATGTGCATTTTTTTAAACTATTGCCCCCATCCGTTGTCAAAACTTTCATTATTCCAAATAGAAACTGATACCTTTTAAGTCTTAACTCCCTATTCCCTACCACCACCTCATCCTCTGGTAACCTATATTTTAGATTCTGACTCTATGAGTTTGCTTATTCTAATTATTTCATATCAGTGAGATCATACAATATCAGTCCTTTTGTGTCTGGCTTATTTCACTGAACACTATGTCTTCAAGGTTCGTCCATGTTGCTGCATGTATCAGGACTTCATTCTTTTTACAGCTGAATAATATTCCATTGTGGATATATAACACATTTTGTTTATCCATTCATCAGTTGATGGACACTTGGGTTGCTTCCAATGTTTGGCAATTGTGGATAATGCTGTGATGAACATCAGTGTGCAAATATCTGCTCGAGTCCCTGCTTTCAATTTTCTTGGGTATATGCCTAGAAGTGGGATTGCCAGGTCATAAGGTAATTCTATACTTAACTTTCTGAGGACCAACAAAACTGTCTTCCACAGCCACCGCACCATTTTACATCCCCACCAGCAATGAATGAGTGTTCTTATTTCTCTGTATCCTCTTTGACACTTACTGTTTTCTGTTTTTTTAATAATAGCCATTCTAGTGGGTGTGATACGGTATGTCATTGTGGTTTATATTTGCATTTCCCTAATGGCTAATGATGTTGAGCAAGTCACATGTATTTTTAAAAGAGTATTTAGAGGTGAGCTGACTTTCACATTTGTAGCAGCCCCTGCTATGTCTTGTTACCTAGCTCCGTGAGGTGAGTAATTCAATATCCTCTGAAATAAAAATTACCTTCAGACACACTGTATTTTATATTCCACATGACCTGTTACTATGGTGATCTCTGTGCTTCTTTTCTTTTTAATTGAATAATGCTTGGCCTTTTTTCCTGTCCAACAAAGCTATGGAAAAAAACAAACTCATTTTTCCCCTCTGTGAGTGATAGCATGAAATCTTTTTGTTTTTCATGAGACTTTCTGAAACCAGGCTTTTTCTGTCTATGATTTATGGTTTGGAAGTTAGTACCTTGAGTTTTTCACTTCCTGTGAATGCTAAAAATTAAAGGCAGATAAAGAAATAGTCCGTAGACTCTCTCCATGTTGGGTAATGGTATATTTGTATACTCTGAGAAAAACAGGGCTATTTGAGCATAGCTTGCCCCTTTCTGATTCTTGTGTTTTGATGGGCTGTTTCCCACAATCTGAACACTGGTATTTCCCACAGAGGTAAACTGATAGTCCATAAACTGCAGTTTTTCCCTTGTTTATTCACTGTTTTTTTTGGTTTTGCCCTAAACCAAAGCTGGAACACCAAAGTTGGCTCTGCTTCTGTTAATTGATTTTTGTAATTATATCTGATCATTGGTGTGTTATGAAGTGAGTTGGCAGAACTAACCAAGTATCTTAAAGTCCTTTAAATTTGCACTTAAATAATTCAGGACATAGTTTCTCTTTTTCTTTGGCATTTCCCCACCCCTACATTTCAGGCCAGCTCTACCTGCTGCAAGCATTCAATAAGTACTTGCTGATTGATAAATAAAATATCTTATTTGGTCCACCCAATACCATTTCACATAGGTCAAATGTTATTATACCTGCTTCACAGATAGGCTGCTTAATGTCATCCAGAAATGAGACAGTGGTGACATTGGGACTTGAGTTTAAGAGTCTTCTCACTTCTAGCCCAGTGTTTGTCAATAAAACCCAGCTGTTGAAAGAAATGTTTTCCTTGAACATCTCCTGTAGGATGATCTATTTATTTCTAACCTCCCATTGTGGCACATAAAGCCAAGGTTCCCAATGGGGAATGTTGTCACTCTGCCCCTTCAGACTCTCCTGTGACTCTTTAGCTCTGGTGATGCTGAAGACACATCCTACCACCGCAAATTTCTGAGAGCTCCCGCTGCGTCAGTGGACTCTCATCGTCTGTGGTGTGTAAGGTCAGCTGGAGTGGCCAAAGGCCAGAGGAAGGCGGGAAAATCAAAACCCTTCGATGTTCATTTAAGTTTTCCAAAAATTTAAATAAAAGTGGTGAGAGATTTTATAGCTAGAGTAAGCAGGGCCAGGACAAGGTGGCACATCTCAAGGAGGAGTACCCATGGAGGGACCCATTTGTGTTGTGTCAGCTTCTGGTTTGAGGAAAAATCAAAACTGCCTCCCCTGCTGGAACCTTTGAATGTCAAAACTAGTGACACCATTTCTTTCAGAAAGCAAGACCTCCATAAGAATATATGACGTGAAAAAGATAAGAAGTCGACATAGCTTTTGGATTCGTGATCAGTCAGGGTCCCAGTAGGAGAGAGATGGCACATTCAAATTAGGGTAATTCGGGGAGTATTTAATAAAGGGATTATTGACAAAAATAGAGGCCAAATGTGAGGAGCCCTCAAGGAACAGGGCAGCTACTATTACTCCTAGGCCACAGGAGTGAGGGGAGGAAGTGATCCACAGAACCAAGAAAGGGACAGTCCTGCAGAAAGGGCCCCCTTGAGAGGAGCAGTAACCTACAGCTGAGATTCACAGCCAGCCCGAGGCATCCCTACAGGGAGGTGAGTCCATATGCCTACCTCCCCCTCTTCCGTCCCTCTGGTCTCTTACCAGGGCTACTCAATGATCAAAGCCAAATGGAAGTCAGAAGGTGCAGGAGACTCCAGGCAGTAGAGAAACTGAAAGAGCAGATCTGAAGAGGCAAACAGAGGTTATTCAGCACAGCTGGCTTAATTGGAGAGCAGTGGAACCTGTTTCAGAAAAGTACTCTGAGATATAGGAATAATGAACTCTTCCTCCAGAATAATGAACTCTTCCTCCAGTATATTGGAGGATCTCTTTCCAAGTTCTATGTGAGATTTGTTTTGGGAAAAGGCTCTCAAAAAGTCACTCCAGGATCAGGTTGTGCATTGTGAAGATGCAATATAATGAAGGAAATTAAAATGCTACTTTCCCTCCATTTTGAGTATGGGTTAAGGGATGTGATCTCTTTTCATGGTCAACATAAGAGAGTTTTGTTCTAGGTAATTGCCAGGGAGTAAAATTTTAAATTCACTCCCATAGACTATCTCACAATGTTGAGAATCAGAATTTTTGGAGGCCTGAGTGAGAAATATGCAATGCATACATATAATTCTTTACTTGAAATATCTGCCCAGAACTAATCCCAAATAAACAGAGATCTATGTACCTTTGCCACAGTGCAGAGATAGCTTAGAGTTTTTCTTTATTCGGTATTGTTTGTGGTAGTGTCATTGACTTATCTTGATGGAAAACTTTAGGTCTATCCTGTGAAATTTATCTCTATGACAAAGATGTTTTTGAGAACATTATTTTTTAGCCAGAATACCTGTGCTCTTGAGCAACTCCAATCTCCATCTTGTCCATCAGTTAAGGAATATGACTTCTTTTAATTAATAATATTTATGTAATTGATTGTGTTTACCCTTTTGAGTTGGCCACTTGGAAGCCTATATTTTACAACCATATTTGTCACTCACCATTAATAAACGTATCGGATTCTAGAATATATAATTATTTAGGCTAAATCCTAACTGTTCCCTGTTGGGGCCCTGTCCTTATTTTTCTCTTCGGCCCTTTTAAAGTCATGTGATGGTGGGGAATTTTATAGATCTCCCAAAGTTGCCTTCAAGTGGGAGTATCAGTAGGCGCACATATCCTCTTCATAGGACCGCTCACTGTTCTCTTACAGTGGCAGCATTTTTTCTTGCTTCTTTGCCTTTATCTCTGCACTCTCTTTGAATTCCTTTTGCTCCCTCATCCTATTTTCTGATATTGAAATCACTTTTCATTTAAGACTCAGAATAAATGCCTCTTCCTTCCTGAAACTTTCTCCAGTGTTTTCAAGCAAAGAAATCTCTCTCTCTTGAATCTGTCTACACTGTGCACCTCTTATGTGGCCCTTCTCACATTCTACCTTATATTTTATTTATTAGAAACTCTGTCTTAACCTGGATTTAACCCACTCAGGGGCTGTGATTGTATCTTACACATCTTTACATGTCCTACACATTTTTATGCCTTATGCCTTGTTAACAGCATTTAAACTCATCAAGTTGAGACTGAAAGTCATATGTTAATTAAAGAGGGATTGCAAAAACATTCAGATGAGTGAATTGTAGAAAATTTAGTGGAGTATCTAATGTTCTTCTATGTCAGGGGTTCCCAGTGATTCAGGCTGTTTTCTACTTTTAAGATTTCTACTTTTGTCTATTTTTTTTTCTGGTATTAATATTTCTACACTGGCTTTCTTCTTGTTAGCATTTGCCACGTACTTTCTATTTGCTTTTGCCTCTGAGCATCAATCATTATTTACTTCTGCTAGCATCCCCATAAATGTTGGCATAGCATGTTACTGACCGCACCGCAACTGCTGATTTCCAACGCCAATTCAAGAGGGAAATTAGAGAACAGAACTGCTTGTCAAACCTGGATCTTTCCTTTAACCATATTGGAGGTGGACCTCTTCTCAACTTTACTGTGATGAACTAGCTGAGTGTAATTGCCTCCCTAAGCCCCAGTTTCTTATCTATAAGCTCTCAGTCCAGTTCACAGTCCATCCTAGCAACCTGGCCCTATAATCCACTCTCCACTTACTGACTGGAATGAGCCATTAAACTGTAAATATTGTCCTATCACTCCTGCCTTCTTAAAATCCTCCAATATCTTTTCATTTATGCTAGAATAAAGCCTAATTTTTTACAGCCCTGTGTCGACCAGTTCCTTCTTGCATCTTTGGTCGCTTAGACCACTCTCTCTATCCAGCCCTTGTCTGTGTTCCAGAATCATTTCCAATGTAGGGACTGGGTGCCAGCTGTCCCCTCTGTATGGAAGTCTGTTGGCATGACTGGCTTGTTCTCATCCCTCAGTGCTCCCCAGAGAGACCTTCTCTGACTCTTCCACACAGAGTACTCCCCTACTCTACCCTTGGGTGCCTCTAGCTACCAACCCTTGAGCTTGGGTTCTCAATCATGGGCGATTTTGGCTCCCAGGGGACATTTGGAGGCATTTCCAGTTGACGCAACTGGGGTGAGTGCTCCTTGCATCTAGTGGGTAGAGGCCAGGGGGCGCTGGTAAGCATCACCCTACAGCGCCCAGGAGAGCCCTCTTCCCCCACGCAGCAAAGGCTGGTAAGTTTTTTTGTGTGTGCCCCAAAGGTCAGTTAGTGCCGTGGTTGAAATAATGATCCACTGTATCCCACTGCCTAGCTTTATTTTCTTCCTACTACTTTCTCCCTCTTTCTCTGAAAAAATCTTGGATTTACCTGTTTAATTGATATTTGTTGTATCCATACTCCCCCTCTCTGCCATGAGAATATATCCTCCAGGAAAGTAGAGGTTTGGTTTGTCCTGTTCATCATTGTACCCCTGGGGCTTAGAATGGTATCTGCAACATATTAAGTGCTCCATAAATAAACCCAATTGAATGAATGGAAAAGAAAGTGATATTTGTCCAACACAATTCGCTTTAAATGAAGCTATAACAATTTCTGTTGTTCACTGCTTCCTGTCCATGGGAGATTTATTTTGAGAGCAATATCCCTCTCTTTTCTAAGGTTATAAAATCTATTTTTACCCTTCCTTTGAAATTGGAGGCTATAGTTACATGTTTTTAGCTTTCCCATACTTTTCCTGGTCATTACAATTCTTCTAATGTTCTCATGACCTCTCATTTTCATAGAATGTTATTATCCAGTTCACTTGAATTCATGGAGAAAAATAGGTGTGTCTGTTCAATTTTTATTTTTGCCTATCTGTTGTCTACACCTATATTCTATTCTTTTCAGTTTGAATGTTCTTTTCTTTATCAAAGAGGCAAAAAATTGTTCTCCTTACTTAGCTGTTTCAACATCAACTCAAGCAGCAGTAACTGCATATAATTTTAAAAGACCTTTATTTTATTTTTTTTAACCTCAATTCCCTAAAGAACAATTTGAAAGTTTTGGACTATCAGGTAATAACTAGAACTCCACTGAAGAATTTGATATCAGCCATATTCTTATTATTAGTATAATGTGGGATGCTACTTACTGCATTCAAACAGTAAATCTTATTTTTTGAAATAATTGTAACTGCCTCAGTTTAATAAATAAAATGATAGATTTCCTCAACTAGTAGCTGACTCAGAATTAGGACTCTTTTGCTCTGGCAAAATCTGGAAGAACATCCTGCATGGAAATGTCATTGGTGATAACAGATATCCATGTTTCCCCTCTTTAATGAAGTATTACTTAAAAATTAAATAGCCTGATGACCACAACTTAATCCTTTCAATAACAACTGCTGATTTTTAAAACAGATGTTATTTAAAACTGATTTAGTTATCTGTCCTGTGTATATCGAGCTCTTTTTTTTTTCTGCAGCCTTCAATTGCTGCCTTTTCTACCTGGGGAGGGAAACACCCCCAGTGGGGAAAAAAGATCCCCACTTTTCAGCCTGTACTTTGGGCAGAGACATTCCCAAGAAGCAACTAACTCTGAGCCCATCTATTCTCCCTGACATTGTCCTACTTTTCTCAGCTTTGGGAACTTCACTCATACTTTTGCTGAACCTCTGCTAGCCAGGCCAGTGACCCTATAAAGTCACACTGCCCTGTTGACCCTATGCCTAGCCTCCTCTATTGCCGAAAAATAGATGGCAGATGACAAATTTTATTTAATTGCTCATAACTTTGGAAGAATTTTGTAGTTCTTTAGTCTGAAGGTGTAAATGTTTGCTTCTCTTCTGCCTTCCTTCCCCACAGCCCTCTCCCACCCCCAGGGACACCTGGGATGCCGTTTAATGCCCTCATTTTAAGAAGAGGAGCAAACATTTCTCAAGCACTTACCATAACCAGCTCCTCTAAGTAATTCACTTTCCCTATTTCCTTAGAATTAGAGCAACTGAAGATGAAATAAAATGCCCTATCTCTCCATTCCACCCTAGCCATCCACTGGGGCAAAAAAAAAACGGAGCTAATAACAATCTGGTTCCGGGGATTGCACCCTCTAGATATTTTTCATGTTGCCCTTTTGCCTAGTTGTGACCAGAAGTCTTTGTCTGGCTTATATGAGGATTTTTTTTTCTTTGAAGATTATACAAACAAATATATGGCTTTCTATCATATAAACATTTCATTAATAGTTCGTTTGCCTTCACCACATGGAATATTTCTGCTGACTTTTTAGAATTAGTAATAGTATAGTAGCTGGCATAGATGGCACCTTTATTTTCCCCAGACTCACTGCTAAGATCTCTAGGTATGCAATCTTACAACAGCTAATGGTAGCATTATTATTATTGTACATTTTACAGGTGAGCAATCTGAGGTGCAGAGGGAGTAAGTAACTGCCAAACTTGCTAATAAGTGAGGGTCATCAGATTCCAACCCAGGCCTCTGTCTTCAGGACGCACCTTAATCACCATGCCTCTCTGTCTCCCAATAGCCCAGAGCATGCAGATCTTGGGCAAACATTCTAAGTTTCTCTAAACCTTCCGCTGCACTTCTTTGTGGATCCCGGTATGCTTCCACAGACCACAATTTATTATGTCTTAAACGGCATGCATTAAATGAAAATGATTACACTGTCAGCTTACCTAGATGTTTTGTGCAACTACACTTTCTTTTTTTTAAGGGGAGGTTTCCGGGGGTCTAAATTTCTTACAACCTGTGCTTCGAGCCCATTTGCATCCCACTCACTCAGGAACACACTGTCAGCAGCAAGAGGCATTTCTGACTCCACAACATGGGTGAAAAGTATTTTCTATTCCCAAACGAGTCTCTGCACAGCACCAGCTCCAGCCCCGAGCCGGAGCGGCTGCGGGGACCGGTACGCTTGGGCGGTCTGGGGGGCGGGTAATCATCCTTATTTAGAGGTGCCAGTGGTCACGTGACCAGAAAATGGAGGCGAATCGGTATTTCCAATTAACTGCTCCAGGAGGGAGATGCTGAAGAGCTGTAACGGAGCATCCTTCCTCGCCCTCCCGCTAGCGAACTTCCTCTCCTCCTCAGAAGGTAGGTGGGTCCCCGGGCGGCTTTAGAAGGCTTGGGAGGAGGGAGGACAGCTTGCGATGGAGAGTGGTGTTTTTGCAGATTAGTCTATTGCTGCTGGGAAGTTGGAGGGGGAGAAAGGAGAGAGATGAGGGGATGCCGAGCTCTGCCCAGCCCCTTGCAAGTGAAAGCTGGCAGCTGCATTTCATTCTGTATCAACTCTTGCGGGAAAGGCTTGTGTTCCTTTATGATAGGCCCCCCTCCCCGCCCCCACCCCTTGCAAATCAGTAATTAAGGAACACCGACTCTGCACAGCTAGTCACATCCCTGTAACCATTTGTATTCCTTGTGTGTGTGATGAAAATGGAGAGAGAAAATCAAGGGAAGTGACAGCTTTAAAACTATTTAGGACTGTTTGTCTAATGAATATTTAAAATCTATTTGGATTATTTGACTAGCAGAGTGGTCCTGATAGAGGGGTATTTTTATTTTTTGTATTATTCCCCATACCTATTGAAGCTAGTAACATACCCTTGCCTTTTTTCCCAGTGAGTCTTGTAATCCTTGAATATTACCTAAATTCTAAACTGCAGAAAATAAAGCCTCCTCAAAAATGGGCTTACCATCGTCTTTTCAAAAATCAAGTTGGTACTGTACTTATAGAATATTGATATTCCACTGAGAAGCTCAATTCGGCAAGGAACACAAAAAAATAGCACCTGGTCAATTTTAACCAAGAAATACATTGGTCATTAAATTCCTGGGTGAAAACTAGACTCCTACCTACCAGGAGTGATGTAAGCATGATTCTGCCGAGATCAGAGTACTGATCCTGTTGACTTAGGGGAGGGGCAAACTCTCCACTAACGGCCTCCTGTTGTATGATCTCTTGGTGTGCTTTCAGCCTTACAATCCTACTGCTATATGACGGCAGCTTCCAGGCCCACATCCAACCAGATGGCTGCCCCAAGCCCCTCCGATGGAGAAAAACGGAAGCTGCCACTGAGTCTGTGTAGAAATGTTCATTTGACCAAAGTTTTCTTAAAATCATAACTGATAATATGCTTAGAATACTAAAATCTGAAATAATTAGATTAGAATGCTTGGAGATCAAAACAAGGGCCCATGAAATTTCTCCTCATTGAGAAGAGACTTCTTATCTGGAAGGGAAAAACTGCCTTTATAGTAATGCCTATTAGAGGATTAAACATGTTCAGGAGAGTGAAAGCACTGTACTATAAAATTGCTTGGAACTTGCTGGTGAGACTCTTGTCCTTTGCCAGCAGCCCCAGGAGATTTACTTTTGTAAGGCAAAGTTACCCTTGATGTCCTAAATAAGGCGGAAGGCCTTCTAGGTAGTTGAGGATAATGAGACAGGTTCTTCCTATAAACCAGAAGTCAAATTAACTTTTTTTCCAAAGTGTCAGGGCTCACTTTGGAGCATCCCAGTGAATTTCCATTTACCTTACATTTGGTTTTTCATTCTTGAGAGTCTTTTAACTCTTGAAAGGATTTATATATTATTTATTAAAAGACTTCAGTAGTTTCTTGCTCTTTATACTTTATATGCGGTGTGGGATTTGCACTTAGGTTCAAATCAATGGTTAAAAAGTTTGCACTCAATGGTTAAAAAGTTTGGAAAGCTTGGTTTCACATATAGCAAATAAAAGCAGATATTTTTTTTCTTCTTCAATGGCCTGAAATTGCTTGCCTTTTGTTTGATGTGCTCAGATTTCGCAGACAGAGGCCTACTTAACAAGTCCCTGCTAGAGTACTATTTGTATTGGGGATGGTTTCTCAATCCTTACCAATTCCAGTTAATGGAGAAAAAGGAGATGAGACAGAGAGAAAAGTAGCGAAGGACAGATCCTGTCCTTGTCTGCATTAGAGTTGACAAGGAGCGGTTTAGGTGCGGCTTTTTCTGGATGAATAATGGCAGGAATCAGGGAGTACTGGTGGGTCAGTGTCAAAGGGGGTGTAGGGGAACTGGGAGGAGAGGATGCGCCCTGTCTCAGCACCAGTTCCCATTTGAGGGCTCTGTCAAGCTGTTTATCTATTTTGATATTGCCTGTTTCTCGGTATTGTTCTTGCATCCTGAGCTTCACCTGCTAAAGTGATAGAAGCTGAAATAAATCTTAGATTTCATTTTGATTCAGTTCTTCAGTTTACAGGCAAGAAAATAAGCCCTAGTTAGAATGAGTGGCTGACTTTAGGTTACATAGTCTGTGGCAGAGCCGTGAGCAAAACCCAGGTGTTCAAGCTCTTGTGTTATTTCCTCTCCCCCCCAGATTCTTTGGGAAGCCCTTAGCAAAATCTGGCCCATGCATTTACATTTCTCAGGGCTTTTTAAAAAACCTACCACTCTTCTATTTTAAGGAAAAGGTGGCATAAGTCCTTTACAGCCCTTAGACTTAAATATATTTGGGGAAAATGAAACTGAACTCCACTCTCAGACTTGTGCATTTATTTTTAACAAGATGCTATCCCTAAGGACTGCGCGTGATACAAAAATAATTAAGATGTAATCTCTTACCTCACTCTTGTGAGGATGAGGAAGTAAAGCAAATGGCTGCCGAGAGGCAGAGTAAAGTCACTTCTGTTAGAGGCATAATCCAGGGGCCCTGAAGGCTCAAAGGTGGGAGAATTTTACTCCTTCTCCTTTGTTGTAGAGAAACAAGTACAGGATTCGTAGATGAGATTGATCCAATAGATTGGGGGAGAGAATGAAAGGTGGAGCATTTCAGATGTGGAAGAAAGCTATAATGCTTGGAAATTGAGGAAGGTGAGGTATAAGAGACCAAAAAAGAATACGGTTTCAACCTTAGGAGACCAAATTTCTCTAGGCACTGTGTCAGAAGAAGACTCTCATTAGGGAACACAAGAAGGACAAGATGTCTGGTTACTGTACTCATGTGTCATGTGGCTGGAGACACTTGGTTGTAGTTGGAAATAAAACTAGTGTGAAGATGAAAAATTGGGAAAAACCAAGAAAGTGGATGAGATTGGCCTACTAAAGGAGCGGTGGATGAGATTGGCCTACTAAAAGAAAGTAGGAGAAAGCTTAAGAACCAGGAAAGGTAACGATTTGGGCAAAGAAAAAGGAAAAGGGCTAGTATGAGAAATATAGAACTATGAGGGAGTTCCCTGGAGAAGAATTAGCAAGCTGTATGATAGTTTATCATTTTGTTTCTCTGCAGACTTGATAAGCCACTTGATATAAGTTAGTACAAGCAAGGTGAAGAAAGCATGAAACCCTCTTCTCATCAGAGCAAGGTAGAACCAATCTTGGCAGCAGAACTTGCTTAAGGTACAGTTCACTTGGTTAGTCAGTATTAGATCATGGTCCCAATGTAGGATCATGGGCTTATGACCACACTTCCTTTCTTATCTGTAGCACAGGCCAGCAAACCTCTGTATTTTCTGAGGTGTACATCCTTTGGGGAAGGAGAGGAGGCATGTGAAGGGGATAGCGACATTCCCCTCCAGGGGTCTCTTCCCTTGGTCAGTGCTGTCTGACTGGTGTGGGGAGAGAAAGGGGCCCATTCAGCTTGAGGATAGGGATCAAGCTAAATGCTGTAGTCAACCCTGCCCATGAGGAGCTCCAAGTAGATTCTTACTCATAGGGTAGAAGAACAGAAGGAGGCTTGATTATGGGCCCAGGGGCTCGGGAGAAAGTGGGGAGAAAGGAACAGGATCACCCAGATATAATCTATCCCTAGTACCTCCTTGCCTGTTCATCAGGTCCAGCCCAAATACTGCCTCTTGCCAGAGACTTCCAGATTGAGCCTGACCCTCCTTCCCAAGCTGACGACACTAGTCCCATCTCTGTAATTCTGTGGTTACTTCTCATTGGCATTTATACTGATCTGAACTAGTTTTGTGTGTGTGTGTGTGTGTGTGTGTGTGTGTGTGTGTGAACCTGTATATGCCTTTCCCTCTCTATCCACCTGGACTTTAAATTCTCTGAGGGCACGTGTGTCTCTGACCCATTCTTTAGGTAATATACCCCACCCCCAGACTAGTTGAACACTTTCCATATGGTTCTGGGACTCAGATGTTTGTTGAACTCCTGCTTCGGTGTTTTCTATTTAACTGGGAAACAGTGAGTTTCAGAGAGAAGCTGCTTTGGGAAAAGCTTGTGGGAAACTGACTTGGAAAGCCTACATGGATGATCAGAATGTTTGCATATAGTTTTGCCTGGTGACAGAGTTTTTTCAAAGCCCCTTCCAATCCAAGAATTCAGACATGAGTACCTGCTTTAGCTGGTGCCCTTAGACCAGCACGGACGCTCCATTTCTTAAGCAGCCATTGCCCATGAAGCAAGAGAACAACCAGAGAAATAAAAACATCACCATGCAGCAATTACAGTTTTCTACATCTCACACCTAGAAAAATTCAGGAGAGACTGATGAAATGGCAGTTCTAGAAATAGCCCTTCCTAAAATAAAACAGAAGTAAAACCAATGTAGCATGATCCCAAGAGAAGAGCTGAGCAAGAGGTAGGTTAGGAGAATAGGTAAAAATGGTGATGGGCAAACTAGAGATTACTGATGTATTGAGAGGTCAGTATTGATAAGTGAAAGAAACCTTGGGATGCAGTAGGTACATTCCTGGCTTGGCTGTGGGGAGGGTGTCTTTGCTCATTCATACAAGTTCAGCAATAAGAGAAGCTCATATCGTTGCTATGATATCAAAAATTGGATTTCCCATAACAAGCCTCCGACCAAGTTTTTCATACACTTGCCAGCTTATAAATTCAGGCTTGTTTTTAACTGGCTTGTTGGGTACATGGCTAGTCTAAGGCTATTAAGTTTATTTCCCAGCACTAACTTTTATCCACCAGCAAGAACCCAGTAACCAAAACATATGAGTGATACACCAGAGTCTTGAAATCCGCTGTAATGCTATAATTCTGTAAACAATTATTTAAAAGCAAAAACACGTTTTTCCCTGAATTTTGTCTACATTTATACAATGAAAACATACCAATTAAAGAGAAATGGCTAAATGAATCAGTTCTCCCCATGAGATTGGCATAGCTGTATGATTACTGAACATATCCCTCAGGAGACTATGAAATTAATCAAGTCTTGTAAATTAGCTTCATAGAATATGATTATACTGTACAGTAGGGCCCATGTAAGTAAAGATGATGACTTATTTCTCTCATAGTGTCAAGGGGCCTAATAGGTTTCTTTCTCTCTTTCTCTCTTTCTCTCTGTCGGGCAGCAGAAGAGCATTCTAGTAGAAGGATGACTGAAGGACTGATACGTCCTTTCCAGAACTAAGATTCTCTTTGTTGAAACTGGGTTTGTGAGGGAGGGAGATGGGATATCTTAGGAATGGGACTGCAGATAGGTTGGGAGTTCCTGAGGGTGCCAAGAAGGTGACAGGCTTCCAACTCTAAAGATCATGCGTCATGCTTCAGTGCTGCATCAGAGGTCCCTGACCACCTGGGAGACTCGCAGTGAGATGGGAGGCTCAGAGCTAATAGTAAAGGCAAAAGCAAAAACAATAATAATAGAATTTTGGTCAAACGTTTTATTCATTATCTTTTGAAATCTCACATATTCCTCCCATCATACCCCATTTTATAAATGAGGATCTAGATCTTAGAGAGGCCAAGTAACTTTACCACAGTTACGTGGTGAGTAAGAGGCAGAAATGGGATTGATTCCAGAGGTCCCACTCCGGGGTAGGTTGCATTCCAGTTTGTGAGTGTTGTTGTTTCTTAACTAACTGATCTGAAAGGCTAAAAAGAGTAGGAGAGAGTGAGGTTGGGGGTGGAGGTATAAAAAGAACTTCTCAGTTTTGAATTGGGGGCCCAAGGGGGAGCAAATTTTCCAAAGAGCAACCTCGCCTGTGATTCAGAATTTCCCCATTGCCGAGAGGTCTAATGATAGACCCCAACCAAGGGGAAGGTGACGGAAATGAGAACAAGAGGCAGGAGGAAGGTTTAAGAACCTTGGAGAGGCTCTGTTGCTGCAGATGCAGGCAACCCCTTTCCCCTGTGTTTCCCTCCCTTTCTTCTATCTCTGAGCCATAATCCATGCTGGGAGGGAAACTACCAAGCAATCTCAGGTAGCTTTTTCAAAAGGTGGTCTCAGGATTCAGGGCATATCTTCTCCCTTCATGATATTTTTTCATTTGCATTCAGGATTAGGATAGTAGTATGCATAAAGATGTTCATTCAACAGGTATCTGAGGGTCAGCTAATTGCAAGGGTCACTCCCTTGTGCTTTACCCAGGAACTAACTCTGCATTTACAAATTTGGTATTTCTTTGTTATACCAAAATTCAGGCTCCCTGAGAGCCCTCCCTTTGTTTTATCACCATGACATCCACAGAGCCCTTAGTATGGCTCTTTGTACATGACAGACAACCACAAAATAATTGTTGAATGAATGAAAAGAAAGAAAAAAGACATCCATGGCCATACATATCTTTCCGGGTCTGTTAAATCAACCAGGTCAGTTTTGGTTTGCAGATGATGATATCCCAAATTAGCCTGGCTTAAGCTAAAAAGAAAATTAGTTGGCTTTTATTATGAAAAGTTTAGGGGCTAACCTGGATCTAAGCACAACTGAGTAAAGAAGTCCAATCACAGAATCTTTAACAATCTTTCTCCACCCATTGTCTCCATATGCAAGTTGGGTTCACTCGTTGGCTCCATTTTCCCTGGTGCCCTCATGTGGACAGTACCATACCCACAGGAAGGGTTTCTTCTTCTCAGAAATCCCCCAAAATCTGGGGTGAGTTTCCCTGGAACAACTCAGGACATGCACTCATTCCTGAAGCCCATCACTGTGGGTAGTGAGTAGAACCTGTGCTGGCTGGTCAGGCCTGGGTCACTTGGCCATCTCTGGAGGGACAGCATGTTAGCCTCAGCTCGCAAACCCTTGGACTTAGTGTGATAGAGAAATGATTCTCCAGAGAGAAACAGAGGTGCTGTTATCAGAAGAGGAATGAGTCTGGGCAGTTTGATACAGGGACTATCCATTATCTCCTCATAAACTAAAATTGTTCATAGTGATCATCTGTAATGATGTAATTGTGAATAGTTTTTCCTTTAAACTTTCTACAAAATAGGCATTTTTACAATGAAAAAACCAAGAAGTCTTTTTTAAAGGTCTCTGAGAAAATAAGGCCTCTTTAAATGTCTATGATATCCCCTCTATTGAAGGGATTCATGTGCAGATCAAGAGAATGTTTCAAACTTTTAAAATCTCTTCATTCTCCCACCATTTTCTGTCACCATGACTGTCTCCAGTTAATCCTGGCTTCTTCAGGGGGTCTCATTTTGTCACCTCTGGCTTTGCCACTCTCCTTGCCTCTGAGGGGCCCTTTAAAGAGTTCTAAATATTTAAAATATCAGTTCATCTTAAAATAGTGATATGTTGATTTTAATTCAAATTTTGAGGTGACAATATCTTACTTTAAAAAGACACACCCTGCCTGGATTAGATTTAATCTTATTTTTAAAATGGAAAGGAGTTTTTTTACATAATTCTGAGACTTTCTTACATGGATTGTATGTGACATTCTGGCTAGCATCTTTCCGTGAGCTGACATGATATGCTTCATTGTGGGAACAATTAAAGAATGCCTTTTGGGTGGTTCAGGTATAAGAATGATTCCTAAATTGACACAGTGAGAGTAGCATCCACTGTCCCAGGAAATCAAGGTCTAAGGCGTCTCCATAAAATGGAGATTCTTCACAGAACAGATCCCAAAGCCCTGGTCTCCCTCTCACATTGCTTAAAAAAAAATCTATCTTGTATGGAATTCCCAGGGTGTCCGCTTTCAAAAACCACTCTTCTCTCATAATTGTTAACTAAATTACCAAAATAATAACAACTGTAATAGCTGACCCATAGGTAAGCACCAACTCTGATGTGCCAGGCAGTGTCCTCTATCTTTACCTAAATCAACTCATGAATCCTTGCCATAGCCCTCTGAGTGAGTGCCAGTGCTGGCCCCATTTCACAGGTGAGGAAACAGAGGCACATAGAAGTTACGTAGCTTGTCTGAGCCCACACATTTAAAGAGGGACAGAACCCAGGTTCAAGTGTAGAGTACGGACTCTGGAGTTGAACTTCAGCAGTTCTCCTGGACTCTTCATAGAAGAAGAAAAGATACCACATTGCAGCTCAGGCCGCATCTGCTAGGCCCTCAAGAGGTGCAGTCAGGATGTCCAGAGGGACCCATACATCTCCCTGGACCATGTCTCAGAGCTGAACTTCCCAAATTTGTTCTTCAGTGGCATGTTACTCAAAAATAAACAAACAAACAAAAGATAAGAAGAAAGCATTCCTTGGTCAAATGAGGTAAAAAAAAAATAATAATAAAACAGATTTATTTTCTATAGGACATCTCAGAGTCTATAACAGGTTTATAAAGTCCCACCGTAGAATGTAATGTCTGGTGTTTCCCAAAGTTAGTTGGCACAGAGCCCTTTGTGCATACATGGTCTCATGGATCCGTTCCTCTGAGCACAGGCCCCTTCTGTTTCTCTTTCAGCCCCAGGACAATTTGGAACCCTTTCGAACAGATCTCCCCATGTGTCCATTCCTGTGTCTGCCCTTCAGACACAGTTCCGAGCTCACCCGGAGCTGACTGCAGGGTGGATTCCAGGAATCTGCCCGATTCTCGACACAGACCTGCTTCCTGTCACCGGGAGGTCACCCTGTCTGGGAGATGATTCCATTTTAAGCCATGGCCAGGGACTGTGTGGGAATGAAGAGATAAAGAAATTTTATGCTAGAGGAAACAAGGAAATACACAGAAAATAAAAATGGGATGGTGTTACCAAAAGGACAGAGCAGTGGAAGGTATATCAGGTATTCATGCAACAAATGCTGGCTGAGAGCTCCTGCCCCTGCAGAGGGTGGTGAGCACGGTACAATTCCAGCCCCTTAGGAGCTATCCGAATGGAAAATTTTCCATCCCTGCCTCAGTTTCTCCATTTGTGTAAAAGGAACAGAAAATGATGCCTGAAAGGGATCATTAACACAGTGTTAGTTTTTAAAAAGAATAAGATTTTGGGAGGCAGAGACATACCACATGGAATCAAGGAGTTTTTTTTTTTTAAGGGAAAAGAAGAACATAAATAAAATAACATTTTCCAGAAAAAAAGCCCCCACAAACTCAAAACTAAAATACAAAACAAAAACAGTAAAACAAGTCTAAGAAAATAAATAAACAGTAAAAGGAACCAAAGTGAAAAGAAGAGACTGTTGGAGAAGAAAGAATAGACTGTTAAAATGTGGAGTGCAGATATTAAAAAATAAACAAGAATAGGATTAGATAATTTCAAAACAACCTCCTGTAAAAGATGAATCAGCAAGGCTAAATACAGCAACTGCCATAGCAGGTAGGGGCTGGGTCTTATTTATTGTAACACCCTGCTAATTGCACAGAGCAGGTCTGCAGAAAATACTTGTGAAGACGAATGAATGATTTAGCCCCATCTGCTCTGATGGCCTAATCTAAGGCTGGGCTTTTTCGGCTTTCTCTGGGGATGCTGACGTTCCAGGTCACAAAGTTTACTATTCCTGCTGCTTCCTGTACTTTATTTTGGAAAACATCTAGAACCTTGATAACGTTCTGGCAGTGGGATTTGGTAGTATAAATTGTTACTAATAAACGACTGAAATTACTAAGCACTTCATTTTTCTAATGTTAACTCAAATTTACTTAAGTGAAGATTTCCAGAAACTTTTATCGAGTCTTATTTTTAAATTGCCTGTTTATTTTAAAATGTTACACATGCTCATGTTTTAAAGTTTGAAGCCACAGAAAAGTAAATGAATAAAAAGTAAAGATCCCTTTCCCCCTGAGACCTGCTTCATACAGTTGACTACCACAAACAGCATTTTCCATTCCTTCTAGATATTTTTTATTTCTAAAAATATACAATTTTATACAAATAGCATCATCCTAAACATACCACTCTGTACTTTGATTTAGTTATTAAATATATCATATATACTCTTCATGTCAGTACCTTTAGAAAGTTTTTGTAAAATCAATGGAATGAATTTCATGCTATATTTAGTCACTCTGCTATTGATGGGCATTTAGATTAGCCCTTAAAGTTTTGTAAAATAAAAATTATTTGAACAGGAATTTTCCTTTCTTCAAGAATAGGTGACTAGGGTTCATGGTTGAGGGCAAAATGGTGCAAAGTTCTCTGTATCCCATGGACAGAGAGAGGGCAAGGAGCTTTCAACAATTGGGGTGGATACTTCCCTCGAGCCTCTTTTAAAAGATGGCCCCACTTTGCTAAACTCAACCATGGCTCACTCTATATGAGCAAAACCTGGGAAGCAGAGTGAGGGAGTTATTGCCTGGTTAGGAGTTCTGGGGTGTGGCCCCATTTTTAGCCAAATGAGGTTGCTCCGAGAGACTAAGGGGTAAAGACTTGGAATTCTTGCCACAGGAGGGCGCTGGAGCCCCACCACCCAGTTGGATGTCTCCAGGGACAGTAGACCCATGGGTCTCCCCTGGTCCCACCGGAGCAGGTGAAAATAAGATGAGAGCAGACACAAGTGGCCTTGAGCCATTTGGTAGTGTTCCACCCGAGGTGAGAAGGCCCTAGCAGGAGCAGAGCCAGGAGCTGAGGATGGAGTGAAGAATGTATATCACCTCCAACTGAGAAGCGGACAGTGCGGAGACCCCATGGACCCTCAAGGAACTTGAGCAAGTATCCACTAAAGGGAGGGGCTTGCAAAGAACTGACTCTCCTCCTTGCCCTGCCCCAAGGACATACTGGGTAGAGAAGTGAAAGAACTGTCTATGCCTCCACTCCACCCTGCCTCCTCCCATCTGCCCTGTTCCTGCTAAGGTAAGAGATGGAAGAACTGTTCCTGCCTCAACTTCCCCAAGGCACAACTTTGGCCAGTGTTGGGTCGGAAAGTGAGAGCATGAGCTTTTACAGTGAGAAAGTAGTAGTTTTAAATTGAATTGGGTTTTAATAAGTAAAATGACAAGGTAACACAGAGCAGGTAAGGAGGACTCAACAAGTTGGGAATCACAGTGATTAGAGAAAATTTGAATTATTTCATGTTTGTATCAGCACCAAATTCAGACTGATACCTCCTCTCCCTGCCCCACCCTCAAAAAAGAATCACCACAAACCAACATATTTTGTAGTAAATGTCTTTTTAATACATCTTGGAGTAGATCTGTGAATATTCTGAAATATATATTCCTATAATTAGAATAGCATTTCAAAAGGTATTTGCACTTAAAAATTGTGATAAATATAGCCAAAGATTAGACTTCAATTTACACTATCACAAGTACATTGAGGAGTGCCACTTGTACAAGATATTTAAACTGCACAATTTAAAAAGTATATCACATCCAGCCTTCTGAATGCTATAACCCTGACTGACATCTTGACTCAACCTCACGAGAAACCCAATGCCAGAACCACCCAGCTGAGCTGCCCTCCAACTCTTAAACCACAGAAACTATGATGTAACAAATGTTTGTTATTTTAAGCTACTAAACTTTAAGAGGTTTTTTTTTTAAAACATAGCAGTAACTAGCTAATATACTTTCCAGTTTAGTGAATGTCTCTGCCTATCACTTGGACACCAGAACCCACAAACTACACTCATTCTTACTTTCCTTTCTTTTCCACCTACCTGCTATTTCTTCTCCATCCAGTGGATCAACCAGTCTGGCCAATTCACCTTGTCTCCTCTTGTCCATTCTCACAGCTAATGCCTCAGTTCAAGTCCTCTTGACCTTTCTCTGTAGGTTCAATCTCACTCCCCATCCCTTCCGAATAGCCAGCTGAATGTCCTTCTCAGTATCACCCTTGATGCCACCTTCTTGCTTATTTCTATCAACGGTTCCCCACGGCTATGAGGAAAGAGCCCTGGCTCTGGAGCATGGCTCATGAGGCCTTCGTGACCTGTCCCAACCCCAGATTCTGGCCCCCTCTCTCACCCTGTCTCTTATTCCTGCTTCCCTGCTTCGCTGTGCTCCTCCTGCTTATCCCCTACCACTCAGTTTAGACATCTCGGGCACTGGCTCTTACCCCTTCCCTGTCCCTAACTACACAGCTGGGTCGGGTTCCACTGTATCCTCTGCTGACCTCAAATGGATACCTTCCAGGTACTTACATGCTTAACTCCCGAGGACAGGCACTCCCAACGCTTAGCACAGGGCCTTCCTAGCATATTAATAAATAATTGTTGAGCGAACACCCTTATTTAGAGATTCGAAGATGTCCTGCTCTTCTGGTCAAGTATTCTTCATGAGATCTCTCCACTAATTGGAACGTGCCCATCAGGATTCTCCTCCTACAAATTATTTTTGGTAATCAATTAGGCTTCTCTTCAAAACGTCATTGAGGAATATTAGGTGACTATTACAGAAGTGATATCATAGAGAAATAGTTATTCTGAAAACAGGTAAAGGTCACCCCGTGTCAGTGGACTGTGCAAGCTCCACCGACAAAAGTCTCCTCTTTGACCACAGTAAGAGGAAATGGAAGTGGGTTTGGCTAAGTAAGGTTCTTATGAAGGGAGACGGAAGTGAAGGGACAATTGTTTTACTTCAGAATTTGAAGACAGAATCTTCGGTGCCAGGAACAGCAGCTTCTGTAAGATGCCTAAGTAGGTAGAATTAATGTGGGTCTCAAAGTAGGTAGAATTAATGTGGGTCTCAGCACAGGCCATCACCCCCGGCCCCCCCACTTCACAAACTCAGCAGTTCCTGGAATTTATCCCCTGGGGCTTCAGCCTTGTAGATGCCGCCAGCCTGTCTTCCTGCCCAAACCTCCTGCCACAAGGAAATAAACTCACAGAACTTTCTTATCAGCCCATGGCTATGGGACAACACAGTGGCTGCACTGGATTAATTTTTACCTCTTTCCTTGAAGTCGTTCAAGAGTGATGGGGTCAACAGCAATCCCTGAACAATCTGGTACCAGAAATACTAAAAACAGAGTCCTATAAAGACGTTCTTTCAAATGCTGGTCAAGTTGTTTATATTTGCCAATCCACAGGGCATGGTGTAAAGCCTGAGTCTTCGATTTTTCTGTAGCAAGAGTTCAGCCAAGTTTTTCTGTAAAGGGCCAGATAGTAAATATTGTCAGCTTTGTGGACAATACGACTACTCAGTGCAGCTATTCAGTTGCAGCTACTCAACTCCATCACACACACGGTTATAGAGATAGGTAAATGAATGGGTGTGGCTTTGTTCCAATGAAACTTTTATGTTGACAAATACGCAGCAGCCTGGATTTGGCCTACAGGCACAGTTTGCAAAATTATGCTCTGGAGGAAGGCAACATGAATAAAATTTCGTTCTCTCAAAGTTCGGTCTGCTTACAAAACAGCTCACACACATGGTGTTGGAA
The DNA here is from genome assembly GCF_023851605.1 of Tamandua tetradactyla. Classification (NCBI taxonomy): domain Eukaryota; kingdom Metazoa; phylum Chordata; class Mammalia; order Pilosa; family Myrmecophagidae; genus Tamandua; species Tamandua tetradactyla. Next base: position 107,125,709 of record NC_135328.1, on the reverse strand, counting down.
TTTCACCCATGCTGGATTTGTACAGGGAACCGCAGTCCCTTGCTATATGCACCTCTCTGTGTTGCTGCGTGTCCTTCTGACATGGCATCAGGCTTCCCTCAGAGTAAGTCCAGGAGAGTGCAAGGGGTAGCTGGGTGTCTTTGGGGCCTAGTCTTGGAAGTCACACACCATCACTTCCACCTTGCTCTTTTCATTAGAACCAAATTGCTAAAATCAGTCCACATTTAAAGGGAAGGGAATTAGGCTTCATCTTTTGAAGGGAGCGTAAAAAATCTGTGGACTTTTTTTTTTGAAAGCACCCACCACAGAGAATGTAGGATGTCGCTGATCTGTGGAGTCAAACGATGTTGAATTTGGTTTTGTACAAGAAGAGTTTGGGATGCCTGAGAGTCATCCAAATTGTGAACTATAAATTTGTTTCATAAACAAATTCGTGCAGATTTTAGAATTGTAACCTGCCCATCCCCAGTATGACATTATGCCATCTAATTTTATCTTCTCAGAAACAAACAAATCCATCAAGTATTAAGGTTCTAGAGACAATATTAAAACAAAAGGACATATCTGCTTAGGCAAGAAGTCAAAATCTCCATGCATCTCCATTCACAACCCAGGATTTCATTATTATCTGAAAAGCAAAATGGTTTAAATGGCATTTAGGCTTTCTTTCTGTTCCTTAGAGTTCCTCAAAATCTAATGTTCATAAGTTTTACCATCAAGGATTTGATGCATGAAACCATGAATCCTGGAATTCAGTGGTAATTCAAGGGATTTTTCTAGGGTCATTTGGACTGCAAGTGATTTTTGCAACTTATAGATTTCTAAATTCCAGCTCTGGGTAGGACAGCTGCCTGGTAACCCTATCCTCTGAGAACCCCAGAACAGATGGCTGAGGTTTGTGGAATTTTGCAGATCTCCCACAGAAAGTGGTATCTGGGTGAGTGCCCAGTGCTTGTCTCTGTGGTTTGCTGTCTTCTATTTTCCCTATTCTCACCTCCTTCCTTTACTTTCTCTCCACAGACTGGTTCCCAGGGCAACTCTTCCTGCCAGGTCACAGCGCTTATCTGTTCTAGGGTATGTGACGCAGCTGGGTAGCTCACTGTTGCCCAGAACCTGATTTAATGGCCGTGAACCCTGCTTCCTGTTGTGGGCCCAAGGTTCACATCCTTTGTCGTTGGTATCAGCTTGATTAAGCTAAGTGTGAAACCCAGTCCAACCTCAGCTTGCCTCCTGTGTTGAGTAATTTGATAAGTATTCTAGGGTTCACAGAGTGGCGTGTCCTTTTAGTGTAAATTGTGCCACCTGCTTTATCAGACAAGAGTCCTGAAGTAGCAATTCTCTAACCACTGGGCTTTAAAGGGCTAATTGATGCTTTTAACAACGGAAGTCAAGTGCCTCATGAGAGGTTTTGTTTTGTTGTTGTTTTTTTTTTTTTTTTCTTTTTCATTTAATCTCTCTTTCTAGAGAAAGCAACTTTATCAGTGGAACGTATCTTAAGTAGAAGGAAGCCAGGAGAATTTTAGAAACTCTGACATAAAGGAACTTTCTCTTTATTGTAATCAGTTTCCCGAAATATATCAGCATAACGATCTGGTATTTTTACAGAGAACGATTAGCCACAGAGCTTGACCTGCTGCCTTACTTTTTATGGGATGGGTTGACATTTTTTGGTGGCCAATCTTGTAAGAATGATGATTCTGAAAAGGGTTTCTGTCTGCTGCTGAATGTATTACATGCCTGTCAGGAAACAATACTATCTAGAAATGGTGTGGATGTGTGGGCTAAAGTCTTGATTCACTGCTTATTTCCTATTAAAAAGACCTGATCCCAGACAAGGCTAATCCAACAACAATTAAATTCCTCCAGATACAGAAATGCTAAAAGGATGTAAACTGGGCTTAATTTTGTACTTGGCCTAAAGGCAAAGGGTATATTTAACAATGTTCTAAAGGTTTTTGGGTTTAATAGCCCTTCCCTCTCTGTGGTGTCAGAACTGTCAGGCTGCTGCAATTAGTCTTCTTTTTTAAGAAGTGTAAATACCCAAAACACAAATTCTGCTAATATATGTGGTATAGATTCTCAAATTGGAAAATTCCATTTAAGTCACTGTTTCCCACTGGAAACAGGGATGGTATTTAAGATCATTAGAGGTAGTGCACAGACTTCACAGAATGGCATAGACTCAAATGAGAACACGGTTCTTTTTCTACCTTCCTGGGTTGATGCAAACCCTTAGCTAACTTCATTTGTCTTAATTTCTAGTATCTGATTTTTAAAAAAGCAAAATTTTAATTGGAGTCATTGTGGATTTGCAGAACAGTCGTGCATAAAATACAGGATTCCTGTATACCAGCTCATCACCGATACATCATGTTGTTGTGGAACATTTGTTACAATTGATAGCACGTTTATAATTGTACTATTAATTAAAGTCTGGAGTTTAACTTTGGGCTCCACTGTTTGACCAGTATAGTTCTATGGATTTTAAAAATCTTTACTCTGTTACCATATTTTATATCTAGTATATCTGAATTTAAGGCTATTTATTTTCCCGTAGGAACTATTTTAGCTGCTTTTACAAGTTTTGTAATGTAGGGCTTTGTTGTTCAGTTATTTAGAAGTGTGTTTTTTAGCTTCCAAACTGAATTTTGAAAACTTCAAATTTAATGACCAATTTCTATATATAGGGCCCTGAGGCCAGAGAATATGGTCCATAAGATAATGATTTTGTGGTATTTTATGGGACGTGCTGTTTAGTCAGTTTCTCATAAGTTTGGAAAATTGTGTATTTTTACTGAATACTGAATTCTTTGTCCGTTAGATCAATTATATTATTGCATTGTTCAGATCTTCTATATTGATATGCATTTCTTTTCAGATTGGTTTATAAATTCTTGAAAGATATATTCAAATTTGAATTATAAGATATATTCAAATTTGAATATAATTGAATATATTCAAATTATAAAGAAAATTCCTGTTTCCTTATATTTATATTCAGTTTTTGTTTTACATCTTTTGAGGTTATATTATTAAAAACATATTGGCTCTGGATTATTGCATCTTCTAAAGATTTACTCCTTTTATCACTAAATAATAACTACAAGGAGTTTATGCCAACTGCAAAGTTAGAGGGCACCGTTCCAGTAAGACCATTTTCATTTTTGACATCAACTACAAGTTCAGAGAGTTCCCAAAACCACTCTCAGATCTGATAATTTGCTAGAAGGATGTGCAGAACTCACTAAAAGTTATTATACTCATGGTTACAATTTATTACAGGGAAAGGAAGAATATGTATTCAGAACAGCAGAGAAGAAATGTACTAGGCAGAGTCCAGGAGAAATACCAAGTGTGGCGCTTCCACTGTGCTCTCCTGGAAGAGTCAGGATGCTTTACTCTGCCAGCTTCAGTGTGTGACAGTACGCACGGAGCATTGCCAACAGGGAAGCTCACCCAAGCCTCAGCATTAATACAGAGTTTTAATTGGGTCTCCATTACATAGGCGTTGATTGATGGCTTGCTCAAAGTATTGATCGCAGCCTCCAGGTCAACTGATACTGTGTGATCCAAAACCTTTATCCTTTGTCATGTTGTTGGTCTTTCTGATATGGCCAGTCCCCATTCTAAGACTATATGGATTTTCATCACCTCCTAATCAGTCCATTGGTGAAAGAGGGACCTCCCACCCTGAATAGTAGATAATGACCAAACACGACAACCCAATACTAAACAGATGAGATTGGCAGCAGTTTACTTACTAATAATGTCACATATACACACATCCCAGAGGAGAAGGATCTCTCACACCATATAGGGCCACACAGGATTGCACTCAGGAGCAGAGTGAACCAGACGGGGCTGTGGCAGTCAGGACTTGCAGTGACCAGAAGGTGAGGTGATCCTTGGTTCTTCAGAGAGATGAATAATTCTGCAGGCTTTCAGGGAACTGAAGCCTATAAGGTTGAGGACTGGGTGGGGTGCAGCTGGTCCAGCTGATGGGAGAACCAGCTGGGTAGGGAGCCTTTTACTCTAGCAAGAACTAGAGAGAGAACTCATGGTTTAGGACTTTTAGGCCTGGTGAGGTTCAAAGATGTCAAGAAAGCATTTTAATATTGCATCTTAATTTCAGGCTTTAAAATACATGGGTGTGGCCATCCCTCATCATAAATCATCTTGCTAATTTATGTATCATGACCCAGGGTTCCCAGACAAAGACACTTCATCAGGCAGAACATTCCCAGGGTTTAGAGATTATCTCCTAGAAGCTGAGGACAAAGGCCAGAACTTCTCTTTAGGCAAAGCCAATTCTTTACTGCACAGCAAATTTCTTTAGCCTTAATGTTTTTCTGCCTAAAGTCTATTTTCTTTGACATTAATATTGTGACATTCGTTTTCTCGTGGTTGTTTTTTCTTATATATCTTTTATAGCACTTTATTTTCAACCCTTCTGTATCATTCTGTTTTAAATGTTCTTTCTTTAGGCAGCATGGCTAGTCAGGGCAAGTGACACTACCTGCTATGAAAAATAACGGTGGTTTAACACAGCAAAGGTTTAAATATTATTCTTTAATCTTGATGTTCTTTCATGGTGTTTTGTTTTTTTTTTTAGTACTTGTATTGCTAATTCTTCTCCATCTGCCTACAATCCCTCATAGTAGTGTTTTTTTCCCTCGTGTAGTTTGTAATGTTTTGTTGTGGGTTCATGTTTCAGAGGACTTTTTCTTTCCACTCAGTGGATTTACAGTGAATCCTTCAGTTGCGAAAATAAACCCTACCGTGCAATTTCACATATGTTTCCTTTGGAAGCCTAGAGCCTTAGATCTTCAAGGGTCCTAGACAAATTGTCATTTTAATTTCTCGACTTGAGGTTTCTGCATCATCCAGATTGTATAAATTGAGACATGCTTGACAAAAATCTAATGTCATCAATTTTCATAGGTTGCTTTTAATTTTCCATCCAAAATTCCAGGCAGACTGCACTTCCCAAGCTCAAAAGATAGAGTTTTCCTCATTCTCTTTTTATGAAGGGGGCATATCTTTATTTTTGTTTTATATTTTTATTGACAAATCTTCACACGCATACATTCCATACAATCAGTGGATCACAATATCATTACATAGTTGTGTATTCATCACCATGATCATTTTTTAGAACATTTGTGTCACTCCAGAAAAAGAAATAAATTCCATGCTCTTTACCCCTCCTCTCATTGACCACTACCCGATTTATTTTACCCCTTATCCCCCCTATTATTTATTTATTTTTATCCATATTTTTTTTTACCATCTATCCATACCCTGGATAAAAGGAGCATCAGACACAAACTTTTCACAATCACACAGTCACATTGTAAACATTATATCTTTACACAATTGTCTTCAAGAATCAAGGCCACTGGAACACAGCTCAATGGTTTCAGATATTTCCCTCTAGCTACTCCAATACACCATAAACTATAAAGGGATACCTATATAATGTATAAGAATAACCTCCAGGATAATCTCTCAGCTCTGTTTGAAATCTCTCAGCCCCTGAAACTTTATTTTAACTCATTTCACTCTTCTCCTTTTTGGTCAAGAAGGCCTTCTCAATCCCTTGATGTCAGGGCCTGGCTTATCTCGGGAGTTCTGTCCCATGTTGCCAGGGAGATTCATATCCCTGGGAGTCATGTCCCACGTAGTGGGGAGGGCTGTGAGTTCAATTACCATGTCAGTTTAGAGAGAGAGGACACATTTGAGCAACAAAAGAGGTTCTCTGGGGATGACTCTTAGACTTAATTTTAAGTAGACTTACCCTATCCTTTACAGGAACAAGTTTCATAGGGGTGAACCCCAAGATCAAGGCTTTGCCCTATTGATTTGGTTCTCCCCACTGCTTGTGAGAGCATCAGGAATTCTCCAAATGGAGAAGCTGAATATTTCCTCCTTTCTCCCAAGTGTTTGTGAAGACTTTGCAAATACTTCATTATTCACTGCCCAAAATATGCTGGGATTTATCGAGGCATCATGCTAACTTGGACAAACCAACAAAATCTCACTCCCTTTTCAAAATTCCATGTCCTTATGGTGTTCAACTAAACTGACCATACAAGTTAAATTAGATAATGCACTACCCAAAGTGTAAATCTTACACCAAATAAACATCTCTCCCTTTGTCCTTACATAAAAGCTGAAGTTTCGGGCGGGCCACGGTGGCTCAGCAGGCAAGAATGTCTGCCATGCCAGTGGACCCGGGTTCGATTCCCGGTGCCTGCCCATGTTTAAAAAAAAAAAAAAAAAAAGCTGAAGTATTTAAAATACAGATGATGTCATCCTTTACCTTAGTGTTCTATTCTACCTTAGTCCTATCCAGGTCAACTTCCTTCATATCTCTATTAGAAGTCTGATTCTTTTTTCAACTTTTTAAACAGTTCCTGTTTGAAATACTAGTGACTTCCATAGCTTCAGAGCTCTAACTCCGAGTCTCAGGTGTCACATAAATATCTGAAGTTTCTGGGAACCAGAAACTTATATATGACCAGGTTATAGAGAAACAGGTCAGTATCTCAGAATTTAGGAACAGCAGTTACACTTCCTGAATATATGTGACTGCTGTAAGAGCTTACAATCTAAGACCCTTTATAATAGGCCCCAGTCTGATAACCCATGCTCTCGACTTCAGTTCACCAAGTTTGTATATGATAGGTAGTCCATATGAGTGAAACATGATAACATTTGTCTTTTTGTTTATGACATTTCATTCAACATACAGTCCTTAAGGTTCATTCACCTAGTGGCATGCCTCACAACTTCATTCCTTCTTGCAGCTGTTCAGTAGTGGTTGTATGTATGCACCATACTTCCCCCTTCCATTCCTCAGTTGTTGTACCCGTTGCCCACCTCCATTCATGTGACTCATGAACTCTAAGGAGGCAGATCTTGAAGATCCAAGACCTCATTAGGAGTTCAGGTCTAGTCCTTTCTTCCAGTATGTGGAGGTCATTTCTTCTGTGGGTGTCTAAAGCCTGTGTCCAGTCCAAAAAACCTGTGGCCTCTCCTTTTATTGTCTTTCTCTAACAACTCTTCATTCCTACAACCTGGGGATTTCCCTTGTTCTTTCACACTTCAAAATGTATTATTTGGGGGGGTATTCCATCTTACAAAGCACTTCCTTGTGTTCATAATGGTGTATACAGCATTACCCTTGCCAAGCATAGCTCACGCTGCTAATCTTTCTGAACTAAAAAGAGAAACCCTCAGAATGAAAGCTTAGGGATCTCTCCCTTGAATTTAATGATTTTGTTTTATTTTTACTATATTTAATTTGCATAAGCATTCATCTTATTGTTTCCATATACACTGATGTTACGAATCTTTTAAGAATAAATGTATTTAAGTAAAAGAAATCAGTTTAAAGAAAAATATTAGGTAGATTAGCAGGTGACACATGGTTATGCAAAAAATCATAAAGGTGACGTATCAATACTCGAGTTTTTAGAATAAAGTATTCAAAGCCCATTTGAGCTTTTGTGCTTACTTTTGTTTTTTGTTTTTTTTTTTGTTTTTTTGTATCTTTGTTTTCGTGCTTTAGCAGCCCAGGCAAGAAGATGTGTACTATCAAACGTGAGCCTGAATGTGGGAAATGGGCTACCTGCATTAGGAAGTAAAATGTTGAGCATGGTGTGAGTCAGGTGTTTCTTCAAAACAAGCAATAAATGCTAGCTATGGTCGTCAGAATGAGCTAGATTATGCTGTGGTCACAAATAACCCCAATGTCTCAGGGCAAAACCCCACAAAAGTTCACTTCTTATTCACGCAAACACGCAGAACACTTCCACAGCCACGGAGACAGGGTGGCAGATGCAGCGCCTCTCCTACTTGTTCCCAGGGATTCTGCCCAGAAGTGCCACCTACCGCTTCCACTTTTATTTTACTGGCCAGAGAAAGCCACATGACTATCTTAACTACAAAGGAGCAGGAAAGAGCAATTTTACCATATGCCCAAAAGGCTAAGAGCCAAAAATACTTGGAAACAAACAGTTACAATCATACCACCATCATGCAAATAAACTGTAAAACAGTTCTGGACGCGCCCTCTTGATGGAGGCGTGTCGCTGGGCATCTGAGTATGGAAGGTCTACCATAGTAGGGTCAGGCCTATGTTTACAACTCCCTCGACTTCCTTACTAGTTCCATTCTGTATACAAAAAAAACCAATATTAAATGTTGCTACAGGCGGATAAAGTAAAACACCCACCTTCACGCTGGACTGATTTGTTACCTAACAGATCCTAAGAGATGTCCATAACTGATTGCAAAACTGTTGTCCTACTCAGTCGCCAACTGTCCTGTTGGCCACTTCATTTCTACAAATATTTATGGATCGAGATGTGAATGTAATGCATGTTGGAGTATTTACAGTGAGTGCTATTTGGCTTTCTTCTGGATTTGCTGGTAGCCTATTTTGGCTTAGCTTTCCCTCTCTCTGTCCCTGGGGTTTCCCAACATGTGCTATCCATGGACTTGAGAGTCCCTCTCCTCTCTTATCACCACCTAATCTCAGCCTTCAGCTTTTCCTCTCCCCCAGTACGTGCCACCACTGGCATTCCAGCACCTTTTTGACAAGTCTCTGTTTTGTGTGAAGGAGTATTGAGAAACAAAAGCTCTATTCTCTAACATCACTCGGTTCAGGGGCGCATATAGACTCTGGAGATTTGTGCGTTACTGAAATTTTCCCTTATCTGGACTAATACCCAAGTCTTAGTAATTTTAGTTATGCTACTAAGTATGAAGTATACTTTATATTAAACATACTTCAGTTAAACCAATAATCTCGATATTGTGTTCTAAATGGAGGAATGTAATACCTTAAACTTACACAATGTTTTGTAATTTACAGAGCACTTTCATATGTGTTTTCCGCAGTCACTGTGATGCTGGGTATTTATTATCTCCATTTAAAATTACAGAGAGGTCAGCCAGATTTCTCAAGGCTAATTAGCTTGTCATTACTTACAGTGGAATGATAACCCAGAACTATAGCCTCATATCTAGGATTCTTTCAACTACTTAATGATATTGCCCATTACTTATAAACATTAGCAAAACCCACAAAAATTTAAGATTGATACTATCTATTTATTTTTAAAAACTTCTTTATTTTGAGGTTAAGGCCAGCCTACGTATGTGCTCTGCTAGCCAGACTGTGATATGATGCCTTTTTTTTTTTTAGGTCACCTCTTAGGTGGAGGAGTAGGGAAAATAATTTGCATATGCATTGGGGTATTTCGGTTTCAATAATTCAATCATTCACATCTGTATTGGGTATTTACTGTGTCAGGTGCTGGAGTTATAATAGTGAGCAAGACAGACATGATCCCCCCCTTCACGAAACTTCAACTTGAACGGAGAAAGCGATTATAAAAGAGGGTGAAAACTACAGCAATAAAATTTTTCCTTTCAGGTCTTATTTTCAGCCATTTCCCAGTCTTCCTGTTTTTTATTGATAAGGAAACTGAGGCCCAGAAAGATCAAATAACTTGCCATATAAGACACAGCAAGTGATCAGACTAAGGTTTGAACCCAGGTGCTCTTAATAACAGCATTTTGCTACATTATGGATACTAGGAAGTTGGTGTCAAGGAGAACACATGCAGATTACCTCACAGGACAAGGGATTGACATGAAGTAATCTGAAAAACTGAATCAACATGGAAAACCTAGTACCCATCCCTCTGAGTTCCAGTACGTTCAACACCGAGGCCTGGCACACATCTCTCTCTCTGCACACCACCTCCACCGCTCTTGCTGAGCAGTTGGGTTCGCTCCCATCCAGTATGGTGTGTCTCTGTGTTCCTTATTTCTACCAATATGTTACTGCCTTTGACTCTCATGCCAGTCTCTTGTCCACTGTCTTGGCCTAGGGCACAAGATTAGTTTTAGAGACCATGCAGGGTAGAAGCCACAGCTGGTGCATGGAGAAACTCCATGAAAAATCGGTGAAGTTGGGGGTGAGGGCACAGTCGCTTACTTCTCTCCAAGGGGATGACACCAAGTTGGTGGTGGTGCGGCCATTGCTTTAATCCTGTCATCCCGTCTCCGCATGAGAATGAGGCCGATCAGTTTGTCTCGTATATCTTCAGTGCATAGTAGAAAATATTTCTTGAATAAATAAGTGCAGTTATTACTAGAGACTAGAATTTGGCTTTCATCGTGGTGCTCTATTGACAGTAAGGGGGAGTTCCTGAGCAGGAGGCACGGGATACACTGTGTCAGAGGGAATCCTTCGTGATCACCTTCCTACAAGATACACAGATTTGTCGCAGTTGTCTCCAATATTTTCCTATTCCCCTGCACTTATCTAGCCAGGTGGGGTAATATAAATGGTTCTGCAATCAGCGTTGAATAGAGATGAGAGATACTAACTCCTGACCAGAATCATCTTCACCAACATGTATCTGCAATTAATTTATGGTAAGAAGAAGGAAGGAAAATAACACTAGTTATTAGTTGGTGCCTTCTCAATGACATCAGGCACTTTACCTTTGCTGCTTAACCTTTCAACAACTCAACGTGGTAGATACTATACCCCTATTGTATAGATAATGAAAATAAAACCAGTAGGGCAAGTTTCGTTTGCTCTCTTCTACCCACTGCAGTTTACATAATTTGATCAAGTTTATCCAGGGAAGATGTGTTCAAACTCAGGTCTGTCTTCTTTCTAGAACACACATGTGGCCTCTCTGGTTGAAAAATCTATTAAGTTCCTTCTAAGTGTATTTTATTAGATGTTTTCTTTCCTATTTCTGAGTCTTCTACTTGCTATGTGTTTCCTTGTGCGCATTGGTAGAAGTGACTTGCTGAATACACAGGGTAAAATTGGTGTCCATGGTTCTTATCTGCAGTAATTGTAGAAAGTCTTTATTCTAATCTGGGACTGCTTTTAGAGGATTCAGTGCACATATACTTAGTTTGTTGCAAGTGAGTTGAAAATGTTATCCTGGAATCTCTGGGTTCCCTTTTCAAGGAAAATAAAATACCATGCAACTTTTTGCACAGTCTGCTCTGCTTTTTTTCAGACTACTGTCAGAGGATGTGGGAATGGACATCGCCTTTGAGGAGGGAATGCTGAGTCCCAGTGCTGCAGACATGAGGCCTGGTGAGAACAGCATTTGTTCATTTCCTTCAGCAGTATTCCGTATCCAGACATTTTCATTATTCAGTGAGAGGACCATTTCCTATGCATCCAACTTGTGATTTCAGTGATAAAAGTGAAGAAAAAGAAAAAAATAAGTGGGAGGAAAGTGTTCGGCTTAATTTGGTTAATTTCAGAGCTGATTTGAATATTGAAGCTCACTAGAGATGGCCCTGTTTTATCTCCTGGGTCACAGCTTCATCTGCCAATTTTTCACTTCATTTGATAATTGGCTGCAATATACTATAATGCCAAATTCTAACTTAAGTTCCCCAAAATTTTACTTAAAAATAAGAGTGTTTCAAATGAGAAATGTGGCATCAAGAAAGCTGAGTATCCGAATTGTAAAACAAAAACCTACACTATAAGGGTTTGTGACCAAAGGTATATATAAAAGGGAATTTTAAATTTTCATTTGCAACCTACCATCACTTTCATTTGTTATGAGGTCACTCCATACCAAGACATCCATTTCTAATGAACCCTGGCATTTTAAGCCAAGCCTAGAATGGGGTAGGAAGAAAGGAAGCAATTACATTTTTTATTCTGTCCTAGTATTTCCTAAAGTACATTCTTCAAAAATATTAGTCATGAGGCTAAGTAATTTTTAAAGATTCTATGGCCAAATAAGTTTGGTAACCACTGCATGCTTAACCCATCTTCAAAGTTCATGATGCATTTTTGGATTATAAAGATGCTAAGGCTGTAGTTATCCAGTACGGTAACTACTAGCTATATGTGACCATTTAAATTAATTAAAATGTTTAAAATTTTAATTTGATTCTTTAGCTGCAACCACATTTCAAGTATTGCTAGCCATATATAGAACGTTTCCCTCATCACAGAAAATTCTATTGGACAGCACTGCTCTAAGAATTCCTACCATAAAGAAACCTGTTTAACTTTGTAAAAATAAATGTTTCTCTGTAGAGCTGTGTTCCAGTAGACATGTTTTTTGAAGATGATTGTATAATGATATAGCTTTTGCAGTGTGACTGTGTGATTGTGAAAACCTTGTGTCTGATGCTCCTTTTATCTATGGTATGGACAGATGAGTAAAATATATGGATTAAAAATAAATGAATAATAGGGGGAACGAATGTTAAAATAAACTGAGTAGATTCAAATACTAGTGATCAATGAAAGGGAGTAATAAGGGGTATAGAAAAAAATAGGGGGTACAAAGGTTAAAATATATTGGGTAGATGGAAATACTAGTAGTCAATGAGAGGGAGGGGTAAGGTATATGGTATGTAAGGTTTTTTCTTTTTATTTCTTTTTCTGGAGTAATGCAAATGTTCTAAGAAATGATCATGGTGATGAATATACAACTATGTGATGATATTGTGAGTCATTGATTATATACCAAGAATGGAATGTTCATATGTTAAGGACAAAAAAAAAAATCAATGTTTCTCCAACTTAGTGGTCAAGAGAAACTTTTTCCCCAGTAACATTTAAAAATATTATATGGAACACAGTTTGGATGATGTTCTGTACAGAAAAGAAAAATCTTAATGACAAAGGATCGTGTCACCTTCCTTAGAACAAGGCCAGAGTTGGAATTTGAGAATTGAGAATCATACCAGATGGCCTTCAAAATACTTCTTGCCCTAAAACCCTGTGATTTCCGTTTTTAGGCTTGCTCTCCACCTTTACTTAGTTGTCCTTCCTCAGCATTACTTCTGTTCAATGAAAGGCACAGGAACCCCAAGGGGAATTTGCAGTGAAAGGGTGGGAGTTACTTCCGTGAGTCTTAACACCAGAATCTGATTTATGGTGTGGAAACCAGTGCCAAGCACTATTGAAATAAGAGGTAGTGACTGCTTGGGTGAGTCTAAAGAATGTAAACTGGGAGATACCTTAGGTTTTTAAAAAGAGAATGACAGCCAAGGAGAGGTTACTGAAGATCAGACACAGTCAAGAACTGAAGCATTTGGGGAATGTCTGTGACGATAGAAAAAAATGTTCATATCCTCCATTCCAGAGGAGCCAAGTCTACATGAATCATTAGAAGGTAAATAGAGCACAACTGTTTTTCTTATGCAGTATGCACCATAAAAATTCAATTTAATATCTTAGCACTGTCAAGTTCTCAAATCTGAACAGGGAAGTTTTGAAAACTAGTTTTCTACCCATTTGGAAATGGGTCCCACATGACCAGGACTGATAAGGGTAGAAAGCTAGAACTGTGCCCTACTGGCCACGAAAGAGGCCCAAATTCCATGGATTCCATGTAAGGATTTTTATCAGGTTTGCATTTGCTGGAAGGGGCCCAAACCCACTCTTGGCTATTCTTTTTCCTCTTTAGAACCTCCTAATTCTCTGGATCTTAATGGCACTCATTCTCAGAGAATCAAGCTCACAGCCCCAAATATCAATCTTTCTTTGGACCAAAGTGAAGGCTCTGTCCTCTCTGATGATAACCTGGACAGTCCAGATGAAATTGACATCAATGTGGATGAACTCGATACCCCTGATGAAGCAGACTCTTTTGAGTACACCGGACATGGTAAGTTGCCGAGTTGACGAGGCTGAAGTCAAATTCAAAGTGAAAGGTTGACAATTGACAGTAGAAACAAACCTCCCATTTTGATGCCAGTGGCTCACTTCTGTCGTTTCTAGAGGTTTGTGTTTGTATCTCCGGTACAAGCTCTGACAGTTCAGAGCTTGAAGAAGGAGGTATGGTAACAGTGGTCATATATAGACATTACTCTTTTACTAACCCCCTACCTCTCTGCCAGGTGTGAGCTAGGCACTGGGGATGAGGGAAGACTGTTACGTGCTGTGTTGTAACAGAACTGGGGCTGGATTTGTGGGGCGGGGAGGGGAATTTAATCTGGAAGATAAAAATTGAAACTGGAAAATCGGGGCTTATCAATTCTTTTGTACAAGTTTCCATTGTTTGGAATGTTCTTTCCCCCAGATCCTTGCATGGCTGTTTCCACCTCCTTATTCAGACTTTAATTAGATGACATTTCCTCAAAGAGACTTCCTTGACCTCTGTAATCAAAGGTGCTCCTCACCAACCTAACCCTCTCCACTCAGTCACTCTCTATCCCAGAATTCAGGTTATTTTCCATATATCACTAACTGAAGTCATATTACTGGATTGTTTTCTGGTTTTTTGCTTGTTTTTTTTTTTTTCCCTTTCTCTTTCCACTGAAATGTGTGCTATATAAGGGTAGAAACTTTATTGTGGTGGCTGCTACTTCTGCAATAAAGAAAGACAGAAGGAGACACAGGTGGGGAAGTGAAGAAATAAAAAGAACATTTTTAGTTGCCAGATCCTTCTGATATGGATATTGACCTCACTTTCGTTCTTTCTCTGGCTCAATGAAATTTTATTAAGCAGCGTGTTATGCAGATGAGTAAAAATATGGAATAAAGATGAATAACAGGGGGAAAAAATGTTAAAATAAATTTAGAGTGAAATGCTGGTGATCGTTCAGGGGGAGGGGTGGGGGGTAATGGTACGTATGAATTGTTTTCTGTTTTCTTTTCATTTCTTTTTCTGAATAGAAGCAAATGTTCCAAGAAATGATCATGATGATGAATATGCAACTATGTGATGATATTGTGAATTACTGATTATATATGTAGAACGGAATGATCAAAAGTTACGAATGTTTGCGTTTGGTGTTTTTTGGTATTTAAAAAAAATTTTTTTAATTAATTAAAAAAAAAGAAGTGTGTTATGAACATTGTCAATGTAATAAAAACCACTGAAGTATATATCTGAATGTGGTTAAAAAGGGGAAATTTTAGGTGGTGATGTATATGTTACTAGTCTAAAAATTAAAAACAGTGAATCCTAATATAAACTATGGACTGTAGTCAATAGTACAATTATAATAATGTTCTCTCATCAACTATATCAAAGGTACCATGCTAATACAAAATATTAATAATAGGGGAAGTATATGGGAACTCTATTTTCAACATGATTTCTCTGTAACCTATAACTCCTCTAATAAACAAGAGAAGCATGTGTAAATATAAAGCATGTGCTTTAAAAATGGCATCAGTCAAAGTGCTTTTTGGGTGGGCAACGGTGGCTCAGTGGCAGAATTCTCACCTGCCATGCCAGAGACCCGGGTTCGATTCCTGGAGCCTGCCCATGTTAAAAAAAAAAAAAAAGGCATCGTGTAGTTTCTGTTTCACTGCTAGCTAGGGTGGCATTCTCTGAAGTTAAAATATTTGAACGAGAATTGCAGACACTGCTATTGCTTTTATTCATTGTAAAAACTCTTCTAGCCTTAAAAAGATGTAATGCCATAATTAAATGATGCCCTGACTTTTAGAGCCATGCTAATTCCAGCGATTTCACTCACAGGAGAAAATAATTAGGGAATTCATCAAATCAGTTCATTAATACTATCAATGGTTATTGAGCCACTAGGACTGTAACATGACCAGCACAAATTTAGACCCTACCTTTATCGTATTGCTTCATTTTATTTCAAGTTTAAAAAAATGGAAGTGGTTAAATTACTTGTTCCACATTTTATTAGGTTTAAGTAGAGATTTTGTACTGCACTTTTATCATGCTCATGAGTTTCTCCAGTTATTTGGGTATTTGGCCTTGTGGGTTGAAATGTCCAAATTGGGGATAGAAGGTCTAAATTCATATCCTTTTCAGACAACCAAGGGAGCCTTCCTCAGCTGCTCCACCACTACTAGTTGCTCCAGCTGCTCCAGCTGCTCCAACCACTCCAGTGTCCCATATTTTTTCCTGCTAATATATTGTCATATGTAGGAGTCATGCCTTGACTTAAAATCCCTCAGAAGCCAACTGTGGCCTGATCTTGCTATGCCTCTGTTGCCTTGGAGAGCTGTATCACACCACGTTTGAACCTTTTATTTTTATATATAGTAAAACCGCCAAGCAAAGTCGTGGTGGCTGAGCAAACTGGTAATTAAAGCTGTTGTTTGCTGACACAGTCCTTTTTATTTAGTTGACACAGTTACATTGAAAGAACCAGTTTAACAACTGCAGCCCTACTTTTAGGTCTTAAAACTCAAATGACAGACTTTTCATGTACGTTGAATTTTTATTGATTTTTCAAGTGAAAAATGTATGTTCGGACCCTGTTTTAAACAAACAAAAATTAAATGTTGGAAATAAAGTACATCTGAATGTCTATATTTCGTAAGCATGTAGATATAGATAACTGTGTAAGAGTCATGGGATATAAATACATTTTAGTTCTGAAGTGTGGAATCAGTGCTTGAAAACTGCATATTTTGGGGGTTTCTTACATAAGTAGTTTGAAAGTAGGCATATACATTTGAAACAAAATTGGAGTGTTTAAGGTACAGTTCAAAAGTATTTGGTCAGTTATTTATTTTATTTAATGAACACATCATAATGTTTTCATTCCATGTAGCAGGCTCTATCCTAAGTGCTTTATAAATATCAATTAATTTAATCTTCCTATCAACTCTGTGAGATGCATGTGATGTTTATCCCATTTTCTGGATGATACTACCGAGAGGTTAAGTGATTTATTTACGGTCACGCAGTTAGTAAATGACTCAGCATTCAAACCCAGAGTCAGTGCCCTTGACACTTGGTCCAGGCTGCTTTACTAGGAATAAACTTATTAAAATAGGCTAATATACTTGAATCTGAACCTGACAGCCCACCTTCACCATGACATTTTCTTTTATCTAGCCATTTTCATGATTGGAGGATGCTTGCTTTACTAGGTGCCTGAAGGACTTTCTCACCATTTGCCTATTTTATTCACTAACTTATTACCAAACACCTTGGCCACAATTTTGCCCAAAATGAAATTTTACTTATGGAAAAAGTTTGAATCTCAGCATCAAAAAATGTTAAATTGGTCTTGGCTTCTAAGCAGTTTTCTTTCTAAGTTTTCTTTTTTCTTAGTTTTCTTTCTAAGCAGTTTAGAGTTGTGTCCAAACAGTTGAGAATGATATTTTAAGGAACTGGTAAAATTAAAGCTTGATTTCCCTTGATATTTACAAAATGCCAAAGATATTAGAAATAGGTAGGTACTGAAGGACTTAGGAGGTCAATTTTACACATTAAGGGAGACCTGATTTTGTTTTAATGCTTTATAATATTAATCCCCAGAAAACTAAAAATATCCAATGGTCAGAAAATATGATGATCTATTTCTGTTTTCCAAACTAACTGCAAAGTTGTTTTTATCATAATTCAGATCTCAGCAAAGGCATATCATAAGGGAAATGGAAAAATGATAAAGACTTTTTACCTATTTCTGATAAGAATGTTATAAGAAGAATTGTAAATACTCGCATGTTCTCTTACTTTTCCTTCATAGGCTCTCAAGTGATATTTAGTGACCTTATTTAAGCTATCTTTTCTAAAAATAACTTATTATGACAGTTTTCTATTGTGAATAAGGCATCCTAATATAATTTCTAGATAATTGGGAGTCACTTACAACTTAACTTCCCTATCTACAGTCTTCCATTATTTTCACAGCCTGCAGGAAGCCAGATTATAAAACCGATTCCATGTTTAAACTCTGTGTATAAACTAATCAAGTGTTAAGATTATTTTGTTTTACCCTCAGGCAACCTTACAGCCTAAGGCTGTTGCCTAAAAGGATCATCGACTTTTGTGTGTGTGTGTGTGATTTGCTTTTGTATTTTTATATGCTGAGATTTTATTCTCAAATTAACCGCCTATCTGCTTTTTGTCACCAAAAGAATTTTAAAGACTCCTTAACTATATAAAATGCCCTTTCTATAACAAGAAAAACTTTCAACATAATGTCTTCTAAGGGTATGCACACGACAAGTGAAAGGTTATGATATAGAAAGCCAGGACCCATCTTCACAAATATGTGTCTCTTTTGGAAGGCCACAGCTAGTTAATCCTTAACATTAACAGTAGAATCCCCTCGTTGTGATATGTGTAGCACAGGACATTCCTGAGCTTGCATGCTAAGTCATCTCACAAAAGGCAAGAAGAAATCTTCAAGTTTGCTTCTCCCTGTATGCCCAGGGCTTAATTGACTACAACAGTTGCCAGGGAGAAAACCTTGTCATTGAGAAAAGAAGACAAAGAGAATCCAGCATTCCTTTAGTGAAGAGGGCATGGGATCAAAAATTAAATTTGGAGGACCTGAAGATAGAGTTAAATGAGATCTGAAAATTTTGAAAATAATAGGAAAATGATGGCTGAGAGAAGGAAGAGCAATGTCTGGTTACAGTAGAATTATTAAATCAGGAGGGTAGTGCTAATTTAAGGGAATAAATAAAGCTAGACCTCTTATTAGTTTGTATTAACTTCTATAAATTTTAACAGTAAGAGATCTTACTGTACCACCAGCTCTTACAAAACCTTTTTTTCCCCCTGTAGTAGTTAGAGTCAGTTGTCAACTTGGTCAGGTGAAGGTGCCTAGATCTATTGCTGTGGACATGAGCCAATGGCATGTGAAGCTCATCTGTCGATGATTATATCTGTAGTCGGCTAGGAGGTGTGCCTGCTGCAATGAATGATGTTTGATTTAATTGGCTGGATGCTTAAATGAGAGAGCGCAACATAGCACAGGCCAAGCAGCTCAGCATACCTCATCTCAGCTGGTGGTACAGCTGAGGCCTTTGGAAATGCAGAAGAAATCACCTCGGGGAAAGTTGTTGGAAATCAGAGGCCTGGAGAGAAGGCCAGCAGAGATCACCCTGTGCCTTCCTACTTAAGAAAGAACCTCAGTTGAAAGTTAGCTGCCTTTCCTCTGAAGAACTAACGAAATAAATCCCCTTTTATTAAAAGCCAATCCGTCTTGGTGTGTTACATTCCGGCAGCTTGCAAACTAGAACACCCCCATTTGCTTCAATCAAAAGAGGTAGAGAATGAGAAGGAACCCCAACAACTTTTCAGTTCCAACTCTCTGAAACATTAGGAATAACCTCATAAAAACGCTTAGCCTGAAACTTACACCAAAATGAGTGACATCCTGTTGTTTTTTTAAAAAGAGTAGGAAAATATTTATGTGTATATGTACATATATAATTTTAAGGTAAGAGTGTCCTTTCTTGCTCTGGTACCATAAGTGTCCTTTCTTGCTCTGGTACCATAATCCAAAAGCATAAAGAAAAATTAGCCAAAAAAAATTATAGAAGTTAAGCTCAAGGCAGAAAAATAGTTGTAACACATGACAAAAGTTCCATACATAAAAAGCCAACAAATAAATAAGTTCCACAATGTGCAAAGGATTGGACAGATACTGCCCTTTCAGTAAGAGAAATATAAATAGCCAGCAAATGTTTTGAAATTCTCATTTTCATTTTTAACCAAAGAAATTCCATTTAAAATGGCAAGCTGAATTTCATCTTAACTTGTCAGAAGTTAAAAGCCCTGATAATCTCCAGTGTTTTGACAGTGTGAAGAAACAGGCACCCTCATACATCTTGGTGTGACATATTCAAGGGCAGAAAATGTCCATAAACATTAAATGCTTATTCCCACTGATCCAGCATTCCATTGCTAGAAATTTATCCTGTAGCAATATGTGCACAAAGGAGGTGAGAAACCTATGCAAAGATATGTAGTGAAGCAACTTGATTATAAGGAATAGCATCAGCAACAAAATGGAATAAAATTAAATTTACATCAGTATGGGACTGATAAATTAAAAGACATTAGTAAAATGGACTCTTCTAGGGCAACTTTTTAGAATGAGCAAGATTTCTATTTATAGGGACATAAACCTATGCTGTATTTTTCGAAGCAAGTTGTAGAACAGTCTGTATAGAATGGGGAGAATATATGGAATAATTATACTTTTTGAAGAAAAATGTGTGTACCTCTGTGTGTGGGAAGAAGAATGTATGTCAAGCAGCAATGAGTGAAAGTAGTGTGTGGGGGGTCTTTGCTGATTTCATTAAGAATTTCCATATTCTTGCACTTTCATTAGGATGTTTTACTTTTATAACCAGATAAAAGAACCTGGTACCCATTTTTTTTTCAAACCAGGCAGCCTCAATAAAAGCATACAGAAAATACAACCAAACAACCCTCACCCCTAACCCATACAGATCACTGGGGTCATGCTAGAGCAGGCCAGAAAGTACAAACCTGATGAGGTGGTTCCCTCCAGACGGGATGGTGGATGGTCAGTTGAGTGCAAGGAAGGGCATGTGTCTACAGAAGACTCAGAAGACAAACCCACCTTAGAGCCTAGAGTTCCAAGGGAGAAGAGACCAGATGGAAAACAAGGTCCCAGGAAAGAAGCTAAGATTAGCTTGAAAGGGCCCTAACCCAAGTAGAAAGGGAGAAGCAGGAAGGGATTCATGGCAGGGAGTCTAATGCAGATGGATGGATTTGCACAAGTGAGGCAGAACTTGATCTGAAGCCAAAGGTTGCTTCTTTCTGTCCTGAGTTGGGTGTGGAGAGCTGGTGGGAAAGTGGTGAATGCCAGAGTGAGGCAAGTCTGCATGCATGGTGTTGCCTGTCCGTGTTGACAAAAAAAGGGGATTTTGCCTTTTTGCATTTTGCTTTTCTAAGTCATAGGCAATTAGACACTATTGCATGTATAATTGCAGGATCTTCTGTAACATATTGACTTTGTTGTGGTTTCCTTATAGTTTTACCTCTATTTTCAGTAGCCTGCCCAAACTTTTTTACTTGCTCATCTTCCCAATTGTTATTGTTTGCCTGCTCTGTGCAGATTTCCAAGCTTAGTGTGGAGTGGGTGGGCGGAAGTGTATATTAAAAATGATTTAGGCACAATTTCTTAGCCCAAAGTCCCTGTAATAAAATAAATGAGAGTGAGGCAATCACACATTTTAGGTACCATATGATAACTTAGTTTAGAAGAGTGGAAAAGGAAGGGTTTTTACTATATTTGCTTATTACCTCTGCGATCTGAGGCAAAGTACTTTGGAGTCAGATTTCGCATGTGTATGTGTCCATTATACTGCTGACAGTACTATCCCTGTACCTGATACATGGTTGATATTTAATAAATAATTGCCATTATTATTATCAAAAGGGCAAAAGAGGAATACCAGTACAGTACAGTGTAAATTAAAAAGTGCTTTCCATGAATGGAAAAATAAGAATGTTAATACACAGGATTACTGTGAAGGTTATAAATAATCATTTCCTTCAAATCACTTTTACTTACAAAGATTTCCATTTTAAGCTGTAGTCATACATGGAGTAAAAATAGAAACAATTGCTGCTTACTCTTTTAAAACTCAAAATGGGTGCTTTTTTTTAACTTTTTTTATTAATTAAAAAAAGTTAACAAAACATTAAGATATCATTCCATTCTACATATACAATCAGTAATTCTTAATATCGTCACATAGTTGCATATTCATCATTTCTTAGAATATTTGCATCACTTTAGAAAAAGAAATAAAAGATAACAGAAAAAGAAATAAAATGATAACAGAGAAAAAAAAAAGATTATACATACCATACCCCTTACCCTCGCTTTCATTTACCACTAGCATTTCAAACTAAATTTATTTTAACATTTGTTCCCCCTATTATTTACTTTTATTCCATATGTTCTACTCTTCTGTTGATATAGTAGCTAAAAGGAGCATCAGACACAAGGTTTTCACATTCACAGAGTCTCATTGTGAAAGCTATATCATTTTTCAATCATCATCAAGAAACATGGCTACTGGAACACAGCACTACATTTTCAGGCAGTTCCCTCCAGCCTCTCCACTACATCTTGAACAACAAGGTGATATCTACTTAATACATAAGAATAACCTCCAGGATAACCTCTCAACTCTGTTTGGAATCTCTCAGCCATTGACACTTAGTCTCATTTCACTCTTTCCCCTTTGGTCGAGAAGGTTCTCTCAATCTCTTGATGTTAATTCTCAGCTCATTCTAGGGTTTTTCTCAGTCTGTTGATGCTGAGTCTCAGCTCATTCCAGGATCTCTGTCCCACGTTGCCAGGAAGGTCCACATCCCTGGGAGTCATGTCCCACGCAGAGAGGGGGAGGGTGGTGAGACTGCTCGTTGTGTTGGCTGGAGAGAGAGGCCACATCTGAGCAACAAAAGAGGCTCTCTTGGGGTTGACTCTTAGGCCTAAATTTTAAGTAGACTTGACCTATCCTTTGTGGGGTTAAGTTTCATATGAACAAACCCCAAGACTGGGGGCTCAGCCTATAGCTTTGGTTGTCCACACTGCTTGTGAGAATATCAAGAATTCAACTTGGGGAAGTTGAATTTCTCCCCGCTCTCAGCATTCCCCGAAGGGGGCTTGCAAATACTTTTCCAGTCACTGATCAAATCACTCTGGGATTCTTGGGGCATCACTCTGGACAAACCAACAAAATCTCATGTCCTACCTGAGATTCCAAGTACTTATGACATTCAATCAAACTATCTACATGAGTTATATTAGGAAATGCTCTAGTCAAAATATAAATTTTGTAACAAATAAATATTTTTTGCTTTAGTCTCACACATAAGGTGACATTTTAAAGTATTAATTATCATCTATTTTCAGCACCCTGCAATAATGACATTCCTTTGTTCTTCCTCATGCAAAAACATTTTTAAAATTTGTACATTGTACATTTCACTATTATTATACACTCTAAGCATTCCTAGATTATACCATCTCGATCTTTACCATCTATCTTTCTTTCTGATTTCATTTATGTCCCCAGCCCTCCTCCTTCTATCATTCTCACATGCAGCTTCATTCAGTGTGTTAACATAATTACATTACAGTTAGGTAGGATTGTGCTGTCCATTTCTGAGTTTTTATCTTCAATCCTGTTGCACAATCTGTATCCCTTCAGCTCCAATTACCCAATATCTCACCCTATTTCTGTCTCCTGATGGTCTCTGTTACCAAGGAAATATTCCAAGTTTATTCACTAATGTCAGTTCATATCAGTGAGACCATACAGTATTTGTCCTTTTGTTTCTAGCTAATCACACTCAGCATAATGTCCTTAAGGTCCATTCATATTGTTACACACTTCATAACTTTATTCTGTCTTACAGCTGCATAATATTCTATCTTATGTAAATGTCACAGATTGTTTAGTCAACTGTCTGTTGATGGACATTTTGGCTGTTTCCATCTCTTGGTAATTGTTAATAATGCTGCTATAAACATTGGTGTGTAAATGTCCATTTGTGTTCTTGGCCTCATGTCCTTTGAGTAGAGACAGCATATAGATGGGTCCTGTTTTTTAATCCATTCTGCCAGACTATGTCTTTTGATTGGAGAGTTTAATCCATTAACATTCAGTGTTATTACTGCATGGTAGTACTTTCTTCTACTATTTGCCTTCTGGATTTTATATGTCATATCTAATTTTCCTTCTTTTTACCTTTACTCATAGTCTTCCTTTCTACACTCTTCTCCACACCTCTCTCTTCTGTCTTTTCGTATCTGTCTCTAGTGTTCCCTTTAGTATTTCTTGCAGAGCTGGTCTCTTGGTCACAAATTCTCTCAGTGATTTTTTGTCTGAAAATGTTTTAATTTCTCCCTCATTTTTGAAGGACAGTTTTGCTGGATATAGAATTCTTGGTTGGCAGTTTTTCGCTTTTAATAATTTAAATATATTATCCCACTGTCTTCTTGCCTCCATGGTTTCTGCTGAGAGATCTGAGCATAGTCTTATTGGCTTCCCTTGTATGTGATGGATTGCTTTTCTCTTTCTGCTTTCAAGATCCTCTCTTTCTCTTTGACCTCTGACATTCTGATTATTAAATGTCTTGGAGTATGTCTATTTGGATCTATTCTTTTTGGGGTATGCTGCACTTCTTGGATCTGTAATTTTAAGTCTTTCATAAGAGTTGGGAAATTTTCAGTGATAATTCCTCCATTAGTTTTTTTCCTTCTTTTCCCTTCTCTTCTCCTTCTGGGACACCCACAACACGTATATTCATGTGCTTCATATTGTCTTTCAAGTCCCTGAGTCCCTGCTCATATTTTTCCATTTTTTTCCCTATAGTTTCTGTTTCTTGTTGGATTTCAGATGTTCCGTCCTCCAGTTTTGAAATCCTATGTTCTGTCTCTCAAAATCTACCATTGTAGGTTTCCATTGTTTTTTTCATCTCTTCTACTGTGTCTTTCATTCCCATAAGTTCTGTGATTTGTTTTTTCAGACTTTCAGTTTCTTGTTTTTGTTCTTTCCTTGCTTTTGATGAGGTTTTCCATGTCTGTTCGTACATTCTGAATTAATTGTTTTAGCTCCTGTATGTCATTTGAATTGTTGGTTTGTTCCTTTGACTGGGCCATATCTTCAGTTTTCCTAGTGTGATTTGTTATTTTTTGCTGGCGTGTAGGCATTTAAAAAAATTACCTTAATTAGTTTATTCTGGAGATTGCTTTCACTTCTTTTATCTAGGGTTTTCTTGCTAGATGAATTTGTTGTCTATCTGTTCCTTGACATTCCATTCAGTTTTATCTGGACCTTTAGCTTAAGTTTTGTTTAACAGAGGAGAATTTTTCAGTTCTTGTTTTGTTGTTTCTTGCCCTGCTTGTGTGGTGCCTTTCCCCCACACACACACTTAGGAGGGTCTACTTAGATATTATAGACCCCAGCCAGATTTTCCCAGACCAAACTGGCCTCCTATCAGGAGGAAAGAGTCACCTGCGTCGGTTTTCCCTGAGGGTGAGACCCAGCAGGTTGAAAGACTTTCCTGTGAAGTCTCTGGACTCTGTTTTTCTTATCCTGCCCTGTGTGTGGCGCTGGTCTGACTGCAGGTCCCACCAGTGTAAGATGATGCGGTACCTTTAACTTTGGCAGACTATCCCTGCTGGGGACGTGGTGGAGACAGAGGAGAGGTTGTAGGCTGGTTTTAATGGCTTCAAATTACCAAGCCCTGGTGTCTGAATTCCTTGATGGAGGGATTCCACCTGAGTTGGGCTTCACCCCTCCCCTGGGGAAGGCACAATCTCCAGACAAGCCCCCAAAAGAGCTCACTTCTGCCTATGCCTGGGGCAGTTGCAGCCTGAAAAGTCCTGCCGCTGTATCCAGGGGCAGTCAAGCTTTTGTAGATACACAGCCCCAAAAACCTCTGTTTCCTTTTTCTTTTTTTTCGCCTTTTTTTCTGTCAGTCCTGCCCCCTTGGTGCCGGGGCAAAAATGAGCAACCTCTGCTTTGATCAGGTTCACCTAAGCTGGGGGCCTATTTTTAGTAGTCAGAATTTGTTAATTAGTTCCACAATTGGCGTTTGATTGTGCCCAGTCCCTGCTGCTAGTCAAGTCCTTTCCTTTTCCCTCTGGGAAGCGGCCTGTGGGGGAGGGGGACTGGCTGCCACAGCTTTGGGAACTCATGGTTCGGGGGGGGTGCTCGCAGCCGGTCCAGCTGGTCCAGACTGGGGTACACTGTGTGTCTGGTCACTGACGTGGCCCCAGGAGCTGTTCTGTACTGTTTCTGGTTATTTAGTAGTTGTTCTGGAGGACGAACTAAAACGCGCACGTTGTTAAGCCACCATCTTGACCCAGAAGTTGCTAATGAGTCCAAAATGGGTGCTTTTTTTCAGAAGTGTAAGAGTGAGGAGTACATTTTTCCTCAAAGGATTCTCGGTGGGCTTTTTTAATGCCTTTTGCATCCCCAAACTTAGGAGCTGTGTATATTTCCAGTCTACAAAGTTGTTTGTTTTTCACTTACTGCAGAATCTTTCTGTTGTATTTTTTGAGCATTTCTGGCCTACAAAGTTGTTTGTTTCTCACATACTGCAAAACTTTTCTGAAGCACTTTTTGAGATAGAATACATAGGAAGTAATATCAGATGTATGTCCTGCTGCATATCTGGAAGGGAAGGGGGCCCAGTTCTGTTGTAGGAATCTTAGAGTAGGGATCTAGGCTGGTAGTAGCCTAAGACATCAAACCAAGGACTCCCAAAAGACTCTGAACACTCAGGAAAGCCAAGAGATGTGGCCCATGAAAACCAAGAATATCTAGTCCAGTTAAATAGCCCTTCACCCCATCAGAAATACCTGCAGTCTTAATCCTGCATGATTAAGGATGTGTTAGGATCGTCTTAAACGCCATTGAACTACAGAGAGCACAAGACAGGGTGCCATCCCCACCTTCAGCTTGGCCTTAGCTATGGGTTCAATTGATCAATCAGTCAATAAATCAGACTTCACTGGGTGTCCTTTATGTGGTCAGGATGGTGTGAAGCCTTATAAGGGCTGGACAAAGCAGGACGCTCCATGAGGCTGACTCTCACAGGAGGTAGCTACAATCTGGTTGTCGAACTGCCTTAATTTGTGGCAGTCTTGCTCCTTCAGCCCTGCTCTGTGCTTCATTTCCAGAGGACCCTACAGCCACCAAAGATTCCGGCCAAGAGTCAGAGTCTATTCCAGAATATACGGCAGAAGAGGAGCGGGAGGACAACCGGCTGTGGCGGACGGTGGTGATTGGGGAGCAAGAGCAGCGGATCGATATGAAGGTCATCGAACCCTACAGGAGAGTCATTTCTCATGGAGGTAATCAGGCTGTTTGCAGACTCTGCAGATGGGGAAATGGGGGAAGCCCATCTTCTGTGCCAATTTCCCGAAAGCCACAGTCATCCAGTTTAGTAATTATCTGTCTGGAATTGATATCAGTTGGTAATAAAGGTAACTGAATGCTTCTAGAGTAATAACCACACCATGGCTTGTAGTAAGATTTTGACGCTAGAGGTGCTTCTAATTCCAAAAGTCTTTTGAATCCTCTTCAGAAGCTCTAGAAAATCGGTTTTCGATTCAGCCTGGCCATTTTCCCCCAACCTGAAATTTGCTTTTCTATGAGGTATTTTCAATCTATGCCTGACAAGAGCCCTTCTCAGTCAATGTCTCCATCTGCTTGATGAGAGACCAGGGAGAGAGGAAAGCTCTACTTTGTATTTCCAGAGCCTTTTCCAGGAGCCTGTGTAGCCTTGATTAATTTGGAATTCACAAAAAGTCAAACATGCACAAGCAACACATTTAATATGCTCGACTTGGGAAAACGTAAACAGCTTCTTGACTTTTCTGCTGCATGCATTTCTTTCCTGCAATCCTGAAGCCCCACCCTGACCACCCAGCTGTTCTGGAGAAAAGCTTTAAGCTGACAAAGCGATCATTGTTCTCTAAATCCTCCCTTCCTTATTGAGGATGAGGAAATAGGCCTTTTGCCACTGCATTAAACTTGTAACTTTTGCTTTCTAGCGAGCAGAATATTTTGTTATTTCAATGGAGCCTCCTTCT
Source organism: Tamandua tetradactyla (assembly GCF_023851605.1). Lineage (NCBI taxonomy): Eukaryota > Metazoa > Chordata > Mammalia > Pilosa > Myrmecophagidae > Tamandua > Tamandua tetradactyla. Next base: position 107,098,358 of record NC_135328.1, on the reverse strand, counting down.
GCCAGCAGATTTTTCACCTTCCAGACCACGTGCTATTATGCCAAAAGGAGTATCAGGATTCCCCCCAGGGAACCGGACCATGGCAATGAGGGGAAATGCCAATTGGTGCCCTGGCCATTTCATTCCTTTTTTATTGCCTCACTATTTGACCTGACATGATGGCCCACTCGGAGCTGCTGTGGGGCAGCCTTTCCCAAAACCCTTTGGAAAGAGGGTTGGTCTAAGCTTGCTGAAAGTGAGAAGCCATTTTAAAGGGACAGACAACCAACCAGAGTCAACCCTTTTATTGTTTTTATGAAAACTATAACCTGAACATTATTTAAATCTTCCCAGAAGGCCCATACCTTCTTTGTGCCACCCATCAGGCATTTTTGGATAGTTTGCTTCTTTGGAGATAGCTCTGAAACAAAACAAAACAAAACAAAAGGCTGACTATAAAATTATCCCGTGCTCATTCTAAAAAGTTCAAAAAAGGGTAGAAAAGCCTGTCAGAGTAAGTCAAAGTCACCCAAGAATCATTCCTATAGGCCTTTTCACCCCTTGGTTCTTGAATGCAGAGACCCCTTCTTGTGAGGAGGAGGCCTGCCATTTTCTGCTGTCTTATTCCTGAGGTAGACTTAACTACCTGTCCTTTTAACCACAGTGATATAAGGTGGGTTGGGTGGATGATGAGCCCATCAGCCTATTGCCCAAATCAAGAGAAGGTGATTTTTATCAGCACATAAGGGTTAGAAGCAGTGGCTTTCTGCCTGTCACAGTCTTGTTGGAAATATACCACAGGCCTCAGAGCTAACCTGGTTTGCTCTGCTCTCCATCCCTGCCACCTACCCCCTTGGCATTCGCTTCTCTGCTTTCTGCAGCGTGAGCTTGTTTTTTTGTCTACGTGACTGCTGGATTTGTTTTGAAGAGAAAAAAGAAGGTTGCCTTTCCTCTCCTGTCCCCAACCCCCACCCCGGCCTGCCCCAGGCACTGGCTGCCATGACCCTGCCTCTGGCTGCCCCACCCTAATCATTAGCGAGATGCAGCCTTTTCCTACTACCTGAACAGCTTGTGTGCAGTGTAGGTCCAGACAGTTCTGAACTTACCAAAACTTTGCCTTCTGTGTTTGAAGCTGACCCCTTCTTCAAGGGGTCTTAGTGATCTCTTTGGCCTTAATGATAACCAAGCAATACCCCTTAGTTACCAAACTATTGGATTTGTCATCCTGGCTTCTGATGAGCATTTAAGAAGCAGCCCTCCGTAGTGCACACGGGGCTTGTTTCGGTCCTTGCGTTCGCTATGAGGAAGTTTCCCCATTCAGGCCAGTAGGAGAGTTCCAGCTGACCCAGGTTCTGTGCAGTACAGAGGCAAGATGGGGTCATTAAAAAGTTGTGTAAGGGAGCAGCAAAGTCTGCCAATAATAGCCAGGGCCTGCCTGGTGCCCACACCAGTTGGGAATACTGGCGCCCAAGGGCAGGATTTAGCCAACTAATTCAATCTTCATCCTCATCACTTTGATATGAGATATTACCTGAGGTACTATTTGCAGTGTGGAAGTGTGTAAGATCAGGGTTCAAGACCCTTCTTTGCCACTTGCCCATCCATAACCTTGGGTACATCACTGAGCCTCTCTGAGCCTCGGGTGCGTCATCCATCAAATGTGGGTGATCTCATGTGAGTGTCCATCTCCTCTGAATCCATGAGCAATATCCTTCCATCTGCTTAGATGAAAAAGCAAAGAAAGCTGTGGGTGGCTTTGATCTGCCAATAGTGTGGGGTCGCTTTGAGGCCAAGACTGGCTTTAGTTTTTATTTGGAACAGAGAGCACATTTAAATAACCAAAGACAACCATGCCAAATAATTGTAACAAGGAGTTTCCTTTCTCTTTTTTCTTTCTTTCTTTCTTTTTTTTTTTTTTTTACTTCTCTTATTTCATTATAGGAGATTCAGGTAATCTTCTCCACAGTATTGATGGAAAAATGACCCTGGAAAGAATGAGAAGAGTTGCTCGCTGGTGTGTGTGTGTGCATGTTTTGGTTGCGACTGTGACATCTTTCCTTCTCACTCCATTCTGTGTGCTGGCCAGCAAACATGTGTCACATCCCTTTCATGCCCCTGTGTTCCACCTCAGGTAAGGTTTGCATTTTTGCTTCAGAGGTCGCAGGAAGACCCAGATAGGACTATTCATGCACATCAGAGCACACACCTTGAATGTATCTCATGCTTATTGAGAATAGAGTGTAATAAAGTAAATTTAAAGGACAAAAATAGCCTTCAAATGAATTATGCCATTGCTACCAGCAACTTCACTCAAGTAAGGTGCATACTTTGGAATAGAAATTGAGCGGTTAACTGATCCCCTTGTAGGCATGTGGGAGGGATGGAAAAACAACAGTCCCATTATTTCTCACCGTTGCACTTCACCAGCCATTACTATTGCCAAAACCTGACAACAATGACCCCAGCTCTTGATTGAGGAGGGAAGCTTTCATGTGGAAATCTTTTTCTTATATTTCCTTTCTTTCCCTCTCTTGTTCTCACCCTCTCTCTTTTGCTCCTTCTTCCTTTCCTACAGCGCCTCTACCCCAAAATACAAAAGCCATCTTCCTTTGTAAATTGTATGAAAAGGGACATTCCTTACCTAGACAGTGATCAGGAAGTGGCAATTTGGACCCTAAATATTCCTTTTATTTGTATGAACTGGAATGTACGAGACAGTGAACGCTATGAGGTCAGACAGCATTGACACGCCTCTTAAGGTGATTTCTGAAGTAGTGTTTACAGACCCCCATCTTTCCATTCTTTCTCGCTTTTTATTTTTCTAATTTCCTAGGAATTCTCCAGAACTAGAAAAGTAGTCACAGTAACCAAGTACCCTAGAGCCAGACAGCTACACTTAGAAAGACGTTTTGTAAAGGAAGCTTTCTTGTTTCTTTTTAAAATTGGATTCATTATGTCTGTCATCCCTTTTATTGTGCCCCATCATTTTCCTTGTATGGAGTGTGAGTCTCATATCGTTGTGGTATTAGGATTAATGTAGCTATCCTGCCATATCCTTTTTGGATTTCTGTTTAGATAGGAATCTTCTTAAATAAAATTGTTTGGTGGAACAAGCATTTTTTTTTTTTTTTTTGATTAAAAGGTATCTCTCCCTGCCATTTTCCTTCATATTGCATTCCAAATAGAAGCTGGTAAATACCTACATATTACAATGCTGTTTTACAAACAGGTGTTACATCAGGAGTATGCTCACATATGTGACATCTAAAGTATGTAGCATAAACACTGTATACAACAATTTCCAATTAGTAATACACAGAGCCCATAATTTGCTGTATTTTTAGTTGGTTTCACTCTCTTTCCCCATCCTTTTGCAGTCAAGTCATACCCTCCATCTTTGTTGAGATCATCTTATTAAACTGCTTGTCAAGAATTAAACTCATCCAAACCTGTATGCAGCCAGGGTAAACTCATCCAAACCTATATGCAACCAGGGTTTCACTGCCACGTGTAATCGTCAGGAGAGAGACAATTCTGAAAAAATGAAACAGATTGAGCACTGGGAGGAGGCAATAAGGCCTTGTAGTGTGTCCTGTCCTGGCCTTGTAGTGTGTCCTGTCCTGCTACTCAAAGCTTTGAAGAAAACTCTACTTAATGATTGTGAAGCCCAGAACTGTGCCATATGACAGAAATTGCAAATGTTTAAAAAGGGATGTTTAAAACTTAGTTGCTTCCATTTTTAAGCATGGTAGTCACATGAGATCCCATATACCTCTCTGTAGGACTTTGACCAACACTTGCCATGGATTTCAAAGCAGAGCTTATCTGGGAAGGCAGAGCTTGTTTTCTTAAAAGATGGGGCAAAGCCAACATTATTTGAGCTTTCAAAAAAGTAGATAAAATCTCCTGGGATATGTTTGCATTCTCCTTTAACCCTTTCAAGTGTCAATGGCCCACACCCATTTTCTCAACACTATGTGCTAATAGTACCCTTCCCCACCATGGTGGTAGGAAGTAGTTGTCAAGTTTTCCTCGGAAAAAAAAAAGAAGACAGACTTTAGTCAGGCCCCTCTTGAGTTGCCCCTTAAGAGGCTAGACTCTGAGCTCTGTGCTTAGTTATTGGGCCTGCCCAGAACTTTCCATGTATCCCTGCTCCGCCCTTTGTGTCCAAGGACCCCAGAGGCAAGTGCACCAGTGACCTGGAAATCAAAATAAAAGTGATTTACTCATCTACTTACTAGTATATGGTCACTGGAGTGTGTGGGTCAAAATTATATTGCAGTTTAGTGACTTATTTTTCCCGTCAAGTTAACTGGAGCCTAAAACTAAAATGAGCTAAAGAAGATGAAACAGAACCTCTTTCTTATCCATTAAAGGAAACCAATAATATGTAGATTGGCATTTTTAATTATATAAATTAATATTCCATAAATTAAAAGCCCAGGCATCAAAATGAGTTGCCCTCTTGTCCTTTGAAAAGTTGAATATGTGTACACTCCATTCATGACTATATCCAACACGTATAATGCTCCATATTATAAGTGTGTGTATGCGTCTAGGAAAATAGAGTCGCAGTGTACATTTAAGACTCTCTCTAACATGTATGTTAACTACTAAGGATAATTCTATGTACATACATATGGAAGTATTTAGTTAAAACTACACCATATTCATTTTAAGATAGATCCGGTATACCCACGTGTGCACACTTGCCAAGGCTCCCAGATTTATCCTCTAGGTTAAATATTATCTTGTTAAGAGCTTTCAGTTGGTTAAAATGTCTTTTTGTTTGTCCCCCAGGATACTATGGGGACGGCCTAAATGCCATCATTGTGTTTGCCGCCTGTTTTCTGCCAGACAGCAGTCGGGCGGATTACCACTATGTCATGGAAAATCTTTTCCTGTGAGTGAAACTTATGACAAAGTGCATTGAATTAATTTATGTGGGCATGAAATGGCAGATAGAGCCCCTTTACTTAAAGGAGGTAGATGATGTGGAACATTCTAAGGCTTTGAAAAAAAAGGTGATGAAATCTTTGCCAAGGGACCCTGCTCAAGATACTAAAACCTTTAAAGGAGATCTTTTGTCAATAGAATGGATTCAAAACCAAATGAACACGTTTTTGGCCTACATTTTAAAATCTTGTAACACTTCCTTTGGGCGAAGTGTTTTTGTTCCCTGATAACAAGTTCTTAGTCAACTGATGATGACCTGGCTATGTTTTTATCTGCCCTTATTTAATCTTTAGTTGCCCTTAGTACTTGATAACGTTGTTGGTAATTTTAAAAGCCAGGTTTCTAACCCACACATTTTACTAATGAACCTGCGGTTTTTAAAAGGTGTCCCATTCAAATAAATGAACAATACTAATCCCCAGAGAAATGACCTTACATAACTGCATTCTTCTCAAGGTGAAGCGGTAACATGCACCACCATTTCTTAAATATCAGACAACCTGTGATTTAAATGTTATATAATTATGGTGTAAATAGAATGGAATATTTCATGTGGGAACTAAAAACACTCCCCTTCCTTCCTGTGATTAGATATGTAATAAGTACTTTGGAGTTGATGGTAGCTGAAGACTATATGATTGTATATTTGAATGGAGCGACCCCCAGACGGAGGATGCCAGGGCTGGGCTGGATGAAGAAATGCTACCAGATGATTGACAGACGGTAGGTGGACTCCACTGTTCAATGACTATTTTGCTATCCTTAACTACCCCTCATCTAATTTCTTTTTAATTTACCAAAGGTGCAATCATACTTTATGAACATTTGAATTATGCATAGTTGAAATAAAGAATTATAAAACTATTAATAAAAGTGTCACTTGATGCCCCAAATTTGAAATAAAGCAGATGCTTCTCAGATTTTTTGGAATGTTGTAAGCTCAAACCTGGCAGACCAAGTCTGCTCTAAACTGTGCATGTTTTATTGCCTCATGGAGGTACAACATGAGCTGATAAACCAAAATACCCATGATTTTACTGGGATCATTTGACTTTGCACTATTGTTTATTTGGACAACCGCCATGCTCTTGTTTTAACATTTGCTATTAATTCAAGTTAACCATTAGCCCATAGAGTGCCATTATGTAAATTATAAAACAGTACCCTTTCAGGCAGTGTGACGTGGCTCAGTGGCAGAATTCTCGCCTGCCATGCCAGAGACCTGGGTTCCGTTCCTGGTGCCTGTCCATGTTAAAAAAAAAAAAAAAATAGGTACCCTTTCTTCAAGATATTTTTGTTCTTGAAGAATTACTGATTTTATTAGAACAAAACACTTTGTCGTCTGCAGGAAAGCTATCATAATGCACATATAAATTTATGAAGTCTATGATGTGTCTGACTTCCCCCTCAGATGTGGCCCCTTGCATAAACACATGTGCCCTGCTATGCTAATTAAATCTATTTTATGATCCAAACCTTCACAAAGCATTGCTAATGCATAAAAATATATCTGAAAATCAACAAAGTTAAAACAATAACTCAAAGCCAAATAACCACCATAATATAGTGTTATTCTTTTATACAAAAGAAGATGCCAAGACTCAGTGAGATCAAATAAATTATCTAAGTTGCTATTAGAATGTGCTCTTTTCAAGATAATAAATATGATATTGACAAAAATAAAAAGCATCATTAAACAAAAATATGCCATGGTGGTTACAGATTTATGTACTCTAAGAATACAGTCATCCTATTTTACATTTATTCTATAGGAAAATTATGTTTGAATTGTACAAGTTTTTAATTATGTCTCAGAAGCATTTTTTTTAAATTAATCATGGCCAGTCTAAACCTTCTTATAGATAAAGGTAACTAGCCTAGGATGTCCTAAAATTACATTTATTCTCATTTGGAGATACATTTTCTGTCTTAATTCCTGCAAAAAATGGGTTAAGAATTTTTTTTTTCTTTTTCCAAAATAGGTTACGGAAGAATTTGAAGTCATTCATCATTGTTCATCCATCTTGGTTCATCAGGACAATCCTTGCAGTGACACGGCCTTTTATAAGGTACAGTTATTATTGTAGTAAAAGCAAAAGTACTACTAGTAGTTTTTTTTTTTAAATATGTAATCAGTGTCCTATAAACAGGAATTCATAAACTAAGGGAATGTTGAAGAAATAGATTTTGCTTCCATCTTTTTTTTTTATTAACAAACATAACAACATACAAACACGAACATTCTTAATATATGAACATTCCGTACTTGATGTATAAATAATGACTTACAATATCATCACATAGTTGCATATTCATCACCATGATCATTTCTTAGGACATTTGCATCACTCCAGAAATAGAAAGAAAAAGAAAAAGAAAAACTCACACATACCATACACCTTACCCCTCTCACTTTCTGTCCCACATTGCCAGGAAGGTTTACACCCCTGGGAGTCATGTCCCACATGGAGAGGGGGAGGGCAGTGAGTTTGCTTGCTGTGTTGGTTGTGAGAGAGATAGGCCACATCTGAGCAACAAAAGAGGTTCTCTGGGGGTGACTCTTATGCCTAATTTTAAGTAGGCTTAGCCTATCCTTTGTAGGCATAAGTTTTGTATGAACAAATCCCAAGATTGAGGGCTTGGCCTATTGACTTGGTTGTCCCCACTGTTTGCAAGAATATCAGGAATTCCTCAAATGGGGAAGGTGAAATTCCCCCATTTCTTGCCATTCCCTCAAGAGGACTTTGCAAATACTTCTTTATTCACTTTCAAATCACTCTGGGATTTATCAGGGCATTGCACTGGACAAACCTACAAAATCTCATGCTCTATTCAAGGTTCCATGTACTTTCTATCTTTTTTTTTGAACATTTTTTTTATTTTTAAATATATTTAAAAAAATAAAAAAAGCAATGATTTTCAAAGTATACTTCAAAAAGTAGATACAGAACAGATTTCAGAGTTTGTTATGGGTGCTTCCATCTTTTTAGGAAAGATGCTTTGGACTATCTATCAACAGCTCTGCATTAAGAGTGAGAATGGTTCCATAATGAATTTTTTTCCTCCTGATCATCATAAAAAATAACCTGTAGATAGCCCACTATAAACATGCAGGATGAAGTGGTGGGGTTTACATGCCACTTCAGGAAAAAGAAGACCATAAATTTAAAGTGAATATACTATTTTGTAGAGAACAGAAGAGAAAGAGTAACATGGTGGTGTAGTTTGTTAACTGCTGGAATGCAATATACCAGAAATGGAATGGCTTTTAAAAAGGGGAATTTAATAAGTTGCTAGTTTACAGTTCTAAGGCTGAGAAAATGTCCTAATTAAGTGTATAGAAATGTCCAATCAAAGGCATCCGGGGAAAGACACCCTGGTTCAAGAAGGCCGAGGACGTTCAGTGTTTCTCTCTCAGTTGGAAGGGCACATGGTGAACATGGTGGCGTCTGCTGGCTTTCTTGTGGCTCTACAAAAGGGACTCTCTCCAAAATGTTTCCTCTTTTAAAGGATTAATGGGTGCAGTCACAAATCCATGGAAGCTATCTGATCAAAAGTTGCTGCCCACAATTGGGTGGGTCACATCTCCATGGGAACAATCAAAATGCTCCCAGCCACAATATTAATGAGGATTAAAGGACGTGGTTTTTCTGGGGTCCACCACGGTTTCAAACTGACACACATGGTGATGGAAATTTAAGATTAATCAAGGATACAAATGGGAGCTACATATTGCCTTAATTTTTCTACTCCTGAGCAGATCTTGTGTCAGTCACCAAGATTAAGAGTCTGACAGGCATCTTGAGAGCTGTGTTTTAATCCACAAGGATTCTTGGTTTCAATTTGGTCCAATTTGGTGAATATTTAGTCAACACTTACTTTAGCTTGGGGCTATGTAACCTTACATTTTGGGACTGCAAAGAAAAGCAAGATATGCATCATAATATGGTAAGGCTTGAGACAGTTTAATAAAAGGGACAGTTTACTTTTTTTTTCTAGACAGCTCTAAAAATAGAATAGTTTTACCTCAAGTCAGGATAGAGATAGATAACTTTTTAAATAAACTGAAAATTTCTTGTCTCAAAGTGATTGTTCTAGTTTGCTAGCTGCCAGAATGCAACACACCAGAGACAGACTGGCTTTCAATAAAATGGGATTTATTTAGTTAATGTATAGTTCTTCAGAGGAAAGACAGCTAACTTTCAACTGAGGTTCTTTCTTATGTGGGAAGACACAAGGCAATTTTTGTTGGCCTTCTCTCCAGGCCTCTGGGTTCCTATATCTTTCCTGGAGTAATTCCTTTCTGCATCTCCAAAGGCCTGGACCAAGCTGCAAGTGCTGAGATGGAGTATGCTGAACTGCTTGGGCTGTGCTACGTTGAGCTGTCTCATTTAAGCACCAGCCAATTAAATCAAACGTCATTCATTGCAGCAGGCACGCCTCCTAACCGACCGCAGATGTAATCAGCAACAGATGAGGTTCATGCGCCATTGGTTCAGGTCCACAGCAATATAACCAGGTACCTTCACCTGGCCAAGTTGACAAATAAATCTAACTACCACAGTCATTAATGAATTCCTTAAAAATATATTCTACTAACTTCATTTCTAGAGAAAAAAATTAAAGAGTAAAATCCTTTGTATCTTTTTGCAAAGATTTTATTGTGACTTCCAGTTCCTACCTTTTGATTCATTGTTCACTTAAAATTATTTAGGACTCCCTGGTCCCAACAAAGGAGTGACAGGGTTCAACCATTTGCCATACTATGTTAAATCACTCTAAAAATTAGTATGACATGTTTAAGGTATACAAAAAGCCACTTATTTGAATACTTAAAGGATAAGCTTTGGCAAGGGAGTAAGAATCAATCATGCTGATGAGATTATTAAAAGTTTACTGGGTAAAAATTTAAACATGGCTTATGTTTCCTGGATAACACAGCTGCTATAAGACAAGTCTTTTTTTTATTGACAAACCCCAAAACATTTATTACTGTAAGAATAATGAAAATTGATTGTAAGTCAACACTGTTTATTGAAAGGAGTCTCAGAATAATAATAGCAATAATAATAAAATTATAGCAAATAGTACTACAGTAAGCTACATATAATAATGACATTTTATTGCGTGCTTGCATGTACTATTTCATTTAACCCTAGTAGCAGCCCTAATGCAGAACTCTGAAGGAGGTGCTATTTACTATTTCCATTATACAGTTGAAAATCTCTGAGGCTCAGTGGCGTCCAATGAACTGGCTAAGTCTGGAGTCAACAAACATTACAGAAAAGATCAAATAGTAAATATTTTTGGCTTTTTAGACACATGGTCTTGGTCAATTCCATCATTGTGGAAAAGAAGCAGACAAAGCAGCCATAGGCAAAGATGAGTGTGGTTGTGTGCCAATAAAACTTGATCAACACTGAAATTGAATTTCCTATCATTTTTACATGTCATGAAATATATTCTTCAGCCATTTAAAAATGCAAAAACCATTCTTAGCTCATAGGTTCTAACAAACAGGCAATGAGCTTGACTTGGCCAGGAGGTCATAGTTGCACCCCCAGTCTAAGATAACACTGTCAGCAAATGATAGATTCAGGCTTTGAAACTATTTGTGTGCCTAATTCTAAAGAACAAGCATTTTGAATATTTAATCATTGTATTTTACAGTTTCATCAGGTAAAGCCTGATTGATATCAGCGTAACCAACTTTTAGATCTGAAAAAAGAAACCACTAAAATGTATCATAGGTCTCTTTGCTGCAAAAGAGCAGCACCTACGATAGAGGTATATGGCAAATACATTTTTTTCTAATGAGTTATTTGCGTTGAGATTTAAATGGCTCAATTGCTGGCCTCAAAGGGCTCACAGCTTAGCAGCAGACATAGGCAGTCAATTAAACAATTACAGTTCAGGGTACAACTGAAGCACTTTGGGGGGTGATAACTCAAGGTGAGGATGAGGTTTGGGGTAACATATAGAGAGCAAAGGCTGAGAGTCTGCACCAAAAAAGGCTTCCCAGAAGAGTTAACCTTCACAGTGAGTTTTGATTGGGCAGCTCAGATCAGGGAGATGGGCAATTCAGACAGAAGAAACAGCAGGAGCAAGTCTACCAAGAAGGACAGAACATGGTGTGTTTGGAGAACCATGAAGTCTGGTGAACACAGCACTGAACATGGAGATTTTCCTCTTGCAGACTTCCTCCCTCTCATGCCACCCACTCTGTCTGTCATTGAAACCTGAATTTAGCTCAAAAAACTCCAGAGGAAGGAAGATGCCTAACATAGTATATTGCTCGTAGCTTATATTTACCCAAGATTTACCAAGAAGGCTAGAAATGAGTGTGCTAAGAGGAAGGTTGGTGACTTGTCACAAGTCACGGCTGGTGACCAGGGTCAAAATGGGAAGTAAAATATTAATGATGGATGTATAGAGAACTGACCTTGAAGAAGCAGTCTAAGAGAATGCACAGTGACTTGTGTTCACAAGTTTGTACGGTTTACAGACAGCTCAGAACAGTCCCAGTAGATTAGGGGCCTTTTCATTTGAAACCATTCAAGAACATTCGATTCTTGATCAATTACCCCTTCAGGTGGAATAATACAATTTTAAAATGAATTGGTAATTACACAACTAATATAGGTCATTTTCTACAAGATCATTTTGTACATCTACAAAGGTGTAATCCTTTACATACACCTAAAATGATAGCATTTAGATGAAAGTAGTTTGTTATTCAAATCCAATTGTTGAACCATGTTTTTGAACTTTGGTCCATCTAGAATGAGCTCTAAAACTAACAAAATAAAATATTTTTTTTAATAAAATGAAAATAAGTAGGGAAAACAAGTTTATTTATATGGCCGATCCTCATTATTCACAGAGTTCATATTTTTGAATTTGCCTACTCACTAAAATTTGTTCATAACGCCCAAATCACTACTCATGGCATTTTCATGGTCATTTGTGAATATGTGCAGAGTGTCAAAAAATGTGAATAGCTGGATGCGCTCATGTTCCCAGCTGAGGCTGAATAAGGCAGTGCCCTGCCTTCTTATTCCAGCTCTTATTCTGAAAACAAAGTGTCCTTTATGTGTTATATTTAGTACCACATTTCTCACATTTTTGTGCTTTTGTTGGTGATTTGGTTGTTTAAAAAGACCTCCAAGTGTAATGCTGAAGTGCTGTCCAGTGTTTCTAAGTGCAAGGCTGTGATGTGCCCTACAGAGAAAATATGTTTTTAGATAAACTCCATTCAGGCATGAGTATTAGTGCTGCTGGCTTTGAATTCAATGTCAATGAACCAACACTTTATTCAACAAGCTCTAATTCCTGTCTCCCCTACCGCGATTTGATTAAACTTGCTTAAATTTATGTTCAGAAGCCTTAGGTTTAAATGTTGCTCGAAAATGTTCTGAAGGCAATGTTACTATTTCTATACGGATTAAATAGTGGTGGCCTCTACAAAGCTGTTGAAAGGAAAAACTTCCAGGGAATCATTGTACGCAAATTTAAGGAGGAAGCAAAAGCTATAAGATGTCTATAAACAGAAACTTGCCTAAAACAAAGTTATGTATTGATTAACTGACGAATGTTGTGATCGCAGTCTCACAGGAACCTAACCCTGTATTTCCACTACAGACAGTAGTTCGGTATTCACAAATTCAGTGTGTGCAGCAACTTTATGAAACATACATATTACATATCATCTCATATGCATTTATTCAATAATACTATCATATTGGATTTATATGGCAAATGCTCCAAAGAGCCAAAAATTCTCTTTTATCCTGACAAATAAATTATTACCAGTATTAGCAATCATATTTATAGATGAAGAATTTTTTTTTCCTTTTTTTTTTTTGCATGGGCAGGCATGGGGTATCGAACCTGGGTCCTCTGGCATGGCAGGCAATATAGATGAAGAATTTTTTAAATTTACTTAATTTTTTTTATTTTTCCAAACCAATACTCTCTCCCTGACCCCCTGCCTATCTCTGATATCTTTCCATCTCCATCAATTTGCTATTTCAATTGACTGCACTTTTAAAATGTTACCAACCTTGGTAGATTTTTAAAGAACTAAAGACAGGATTTGTTTGTTAAACACAAATAACAAAACAAACAAAACAATAAAACAGCAACTTTTCAGAGCAACTGGAACAGTTGGAAGTTATGGTATGGCCGTTGGCCTTGCTGTCACATGGCCTGGGTTAAATGCAAGCCTGGCCACTTACTGATGGTGAGACCTTTGACAAACCTTATTCCCAGACCCTGCCGCCCCCCCTGCCCCATCTCATTTCCTTATCTTTAAAAAGAGAGTAATAATAGTATCTACCTATTCTAGTTTGCTAGTTGCTGGAATGCGATATACCAGAAACAGAATAGCTTTTATAAGGGTGAATTTATTAAGTTGCTAGTTTACAGTTCTAAGGCTGTGAAAATGTCCCAGTTAAAGCAAGTCTATAAAAATGTCCAAATTAAGGCACCAACAAGAAGTTACCTTCACTCAAGAAAGGCTGATGAAGTTCAGGGTTTCTCTCTCAACTGGAAAGGCACATTTCAAACATGGCAATGTCTGCTAGCTTTCTCTCCAGGTTTGTTTCATGAAGCTCTCCCAGGGGTGTTTTCCTTCTTCATCTCCAAAGGTCTCTGGCTGCGTGGGCTCTTCTGGTTCTTGTGGCTCATTCCAAAATGTTTCCTCTTTTAAAGGATTCCGGTAAACTAATCAAGCCCTACCTGGAATGGGTGGAGTCCCATCTCCCTTTAATCAAAGGTTAATATCCACAGTTGGGCTTGTTACATCTCCTTGGAGATAATCTAATCAAATTCCCAGGTACAGTGCTAAATAGAGATTAAAAGAAACAGCTGGCTTCACAAGATGGATCAGGATTAAAACATGGCTCTTCTAGGGCACATAATCCTTTCAAACCAGCACACTACCTCACTAGGGTATAATGAAAAATAATAATATAAAATAGTAAATAATAATATAAAAATAATAATAAAAATATATAAACCAGTAGAACAGCATCTGGCACCTAACACTCCCATCCTGGTAGCCTTTCTTCTTATGAAGAGTGCTAGGGCAGGATGTTAAGGGATACCAGGATTTTCTGGAAGAGGCCAACGAGGGATGAAGGAACAACTAATGAATTTTTCTCTTTCTCTGTCTAGTTCAAAATTCAGCAGTAAAATCAGATATGTCAGTAGCTTGTCGGAGCTGAGTCAGCTGATCCCAATGGATTGCATCCACATTCCAGAGAGCATCATCAAGTAAGTCCTGATGGCTTAGAAGCTTCCGAAAGAAATAGCGCACATTTGAAGAAGGGAAAGAACTCACTTCTGGCGTGGTAGGGAAAGAGCATTATCTTATTTTTATCATATTTTTAAAAACAAATATTAAATGTCTTCCAATAAATACATGCTCTCCTATAATCTGTTCTGTTTCTATCAGATCCTCTTTCAAATGACCTCCTCTTGATGTTATTGATTATTGCTAGATTTTGACCTTGGATGTTCTTATCATTTTGGAAAAATTTAAAATTACCACTAATCAGTACTATCTGCCGTCCATTTCCCCCACCCCACACAGACACAGTATAGGGTCTTAGAGTTTGGATTTCTTTACTGTCTTACGTAAAATAATCTGTCTCCATCACCCTAGGAAAACAGGAAAAAAATGACTCTGTTTTCCTCTCAATCCTTTTTCCTCATGGTTCCCTCCAGGTAAAAGATTAGGCAGATGGTGTTTTCCCAGTGGAGGGCGGGACGGTTCTGAATTGTTTCCTCATTCGGTACCTGGGAAGGCAGCAGCAGCAGTCTCCAAGGGGAAAGCAGGGGCACCAAAGGTCTCAGGATTGTACTGCAAAAGTAATGATAGTAAAAGTCAACTGAATGATTGCTTGGAGCTGGGGCTTTAAAACACAGATACCAGGAGAATGGACAATTGTGTTTGTTTCATTGTTGCAAAGACCCATTGTTTTCTATGTATCATGTTTTTTCTCCCACTGTGTCTGATTCATTAACTTTTAATTTGGACTAGAAATTAGAGGGGTTTACCTATAAGCTCAAAAACAAACAAACAAACAAAAAAACCCCAGACATGTGTATCTCCTCTACCTCCATAAAGCAGAGAAAAGAATGAGACTCCCATTTTGGGCTTCCAAAAGTATCCCTTTCACTTAAAAAAAAAAAAAAAAGTAAAGAAAAAGGCGTGGGAACAGAAAGGAAAATATTCTCATTTAATATGTACCTATGCTGTGCCAGGCATAGAGGTGCTTTTTTTTTTTATATCATTTATTTATTTCCGGGAGTAAACCTCCATTTTACAGATGAGGGGAAGATAACTTAGTAAGGAGAAATTACCTGTGCTAAGTCACACAGCCAGGAGGAGGTGGAACTAGCATTTAAATGCAAGTCAGCCAGTCTCCAAAATCTCCATGTTCTTTTCTACTCGATCCCTTTGCTTCCCTAAAAGTATCCACCTTTTAACTACATCCTATGTCAGGGATGATCACAGGATGCTCCGTGGGCTTACAGTGGTCCGTAGGCTCAGCTGATTCAAGCAGACTGTTTATGAGATCCTGACTACAGCTTCAATCCTCAATAGCTTCAAAGAGCTTCCCACAACCTACACACTTCATAGCTCTGGCCTGCTGCCTCACAAAGGCATCGTCCTTCTCCAAAATCCACACCTACTATTGAGAAAAAATAGTTCTAGAGCACCCACCTCCTATAATGCTGTCTCCCTTTGTAAAAGTCAGCAAGGACATTCTCTTTTCCGGTGGAAATGAACATTGTCTGCTTTCCCAGTAATTATGGTCATACTTTCCGGGGCGTGGCAGTTGGAAGAAGAGAATGGGCTTTTGTGGCTATTCGATTGGAACCTTCCTTCTTACTTCTTAATGTGTCTGAGACGTGACCCAGCCTATTAAAACTCTCCAGTCTCAGCTTCAGCATCTATAAAATGTGGCCAAGTAACGTGCGCCTCCCAGCATCGTCCCGAGGACTGAAGGAGAACACTGTACATAAAGCATTTGGGAAGCCGCCTGGCACAGAGGCACTGAATATAATATATCACGATGGCATTGCTTTTAGGAACACACCGCTGTCTGACAGGTTTCCTTTCTGTGCTGAATATGTTTGCTGAGAAGTTAAATATGCCTAGGACACTTCTCATTCATCCATATATGTCAATTTTCAAGGGCTGCATTTGGGGAAAAGTTGTATCAGGAAGACAGGGTCCGTTTAGAAAGATCTTCTTCCAGAGAAAGAAACTTAGAACTCTGCATGTTCTCTCCAAGTGCTCATGTTTTCTTCCATTTTCCCTAAGGCATCTTTTCTGGACATCTTTTCTGCCATTTTCATTACTGGCTTTTATTAACTCATTTTCACGTTATGTGATTTTCAAGTTTATACAAGCCCGCAGCGCCTTCTCTTTACTGAATCAATTCAACTAATCTGGTCTGGGCCAGTCGCAAGGCCAGTATTCAGCTGGGGTGGAGCCTGTTATCACAGGGCTTGAATGAAAGAAAAATCTGCCAACTTGGCACCAGACTTGTAATTAAAGTTGTAACGATTAACAATCGAATGTGTAATTATAATTATAAATCATAAGGCACCGATTGCATCTACTGAAAATAAGATTTTTCCCAAAAGACAATTTGATAGTTAATTGGATGGGCTTTTTCTCTCCTGTTTTAACTGTTTTTTAGAACATTCTTCTGTCGTTTTTTCCCCCATCCGTTTGCTCGTTTCCCTCACTGCGTTCGTTTTTTTATCTTGGAAGGTATGATGAGGAGAGATCTTATAAACGAAGTGTGAGGTAAAATCTCCTGATTTATGGTTCACGCTGACCCTCTGTGTGTGTGTTTTACTTGTGGGTGACCTCAACATGCTACCAGGTTAAAAGGTCGTTGCCTCAGGTCCTTGTACACCCATTTTCTGTCTTTGTTGTGTGTGTAAAGCTGTTGAGGTCAACCTGATTTGCAAACTGAAACCTACTAAACCAGATCCATCCCTGACTTGGCCCAGGCTGCAAGCTAACTTTAACTGTACTCAATAAAGTGACTTGGACATTTTCAGCTTTATTCAGCCAGCATGTTTCTGATCCCCCTGGCAACTTTTATACCTTCCTTTATGAAGGAATTTGCAAAGCAAAGAGATATAAACACTGACCAGGAGGAAGTGACACCCTGTTTAATTGAAGGAGTGTATGTCCCAGAGCTCCAGAGCACTATTTTTAAAAGCACATGCCCTCCACTCTCCTTTGGCTCTGCTTTGCTGGGTGATTCTCTCACGCTCTGCTTGCTTGTTTTTTGTTTCTTTTCTACGCCAATAATTTTTGCTCGCACAGACTGGATGAAGAACTGAGGGAAGCATCAGAAGCAGCTAAGTAAGACTTGACTTTCATTTAGCAGCTGGCTTGATGTTGGCTTGCATTTCAGGAATGAATGGAAGAAACTGCATGCCTGGTGTTTTATCTTGCATCTGATGATAAATGCTGCACTTCAGAATTACCCTTTCATTCCTAAAGGTTATGATTTCTGTTGTTCTTACTTCGATCTGTTTTTCCTCGTGATCTTGTTATTATAAAGAATACAAAAAATGTTACTGTTGCTTAATATGTTTTTAATGTATAAGAGATTTTAGGAACCACAGCAAAATAACATATCACACACTGCTGCCTGTGGTATAATATCCAGATGATTATTAAATATATTGACTCAATGAAACCTCACTAATTCAAAATTATAGGGAGAAATGATAGCAAGTCAAAAATTGGCATACTTTTATAGAATCAGTCTCATAGCTTCCCAAGATTTAAAAAAAAAAACACTAAAACCTTATGTAGCAACTCAGAAATATTTCCTAATAGCCTCTGAGCTATTTTGATGCAAAGAAAAAAGATCGTTGCTCGCTATTGTTAAAGCATAATTTTCAAAAAAAGATGATTGTAACTCTAAAGCAGATACAAAGTGAACATATGCCAATGATTTTATTCAGCTCATTATTTAATGAGGGAGTTGATAAGATCTTAAAACCAATTCAAGGAACATGTAAAAAGCCAGATATTTATAGACAATTTAATAAAGGGATATTGGGATAGGATTGTTGGGTTAAATACAAAACCAGCTAATGTCCAACAGGGTAATGTGCTGTAACATCAGGGCTTATCTTTTCCACTGGACAGAAATTGTTTGCATCTCTACTGGGCAAAAATCTGCAAATTAACCTCTGCCCCTACAGAGTTGTAAAATAGTCTGGTCAATAGAAAGTCAGCCCAGCATTGCTCTGAAAGAACATCCAGTAATCTCTTTCTCCTATTTTCAGGTTATGAATAAATTTTGAACTCCTAGGGAAGGAATAGGCACATGATCAAGTCTAGTGGCCCATATTTGAGCAACTGTGCATAGCACGTAACCCAAGTAGGGAAATGCAATCTGTCCCTGAGATTCATCTGAGAATACTGGAAGCAGCCTTCTGCAGAGGTTGCTAAGCTGGGGCGGGGTGGTCATGTACTTTCTAGAAAGAGAAAGCCTGTGGGAAGGGGACAAAATTAATTGAGAGAAGCAGGGATGGACAAACAATAACAAAAAAAAAAGGGCCCCGGTTCCTGCAGCTCTTCCTTTATTTCCATGAGGCACCCCAGTGTCCTGCCCAACTCTGGAATAAATGTCTCATTTGTCTTAGCTAATAAATACATAAATAAAAAGTTTTGACACCGTAGACAAGTGCAATTTGGAAAGTCTGCTGTACTAAGTATTTTAAGCCTCCTTTCCATTGCAGATATTGCTTATACTATGAAGTTTTATAACCAGCTCCAATTTTTATAGTTATTGCAGAAGTAGAAAGTCTGCCAATGTCCAAAGGCCTACAAATTCTGAGCAAATAAGGTCTAAATTAGTGAGATTTTTCTGCATAGCTTTTCCTCATTGAATACCAATTCCTCATTGAAACAATCCTTTTAGTCATTTTTTTCTACTACATGTTTTCATTGCAGGTAGCCTATAGAATTATTTTGCCTATAGTGTGGATCTTTGGGGTTAAAATTCACGGAAAGATTTTTGCTTTAACAAGTTAGAGTCAGTGCAGTTTACTGTTATAATAATCTTTTCCTGTCATTTTCTTTCAAAATAACTGACAACCATTTGGGAGAGCATAACACAAAATCATGTAAATGTCTACTCTGACAGAATCTTCTCAGTCTATAACTCAGCTTTGCTAGAGACAAGAATAAGGGGGCTGGGCTACGGTGGCTCAGCAGGCAAAGTTCTCTCTCACCTGCCATGCTGGAGATCCGGGTTCTCTTCCGGGTGCCTGCCCATGTTAAAAAAAAAAAGATAAAAAAATTAAAAAAAAAAGAATAAGGGGCTAAAAAGATGTTAGGAATCGAGACCCCAAATGTTGGCTTAACCTACACTCTTAGCATTTACCTTGCACTCAAATTGCATTGCGTCATTCCCAGAGAGAGACATGCCAATGATTTTCTCTTTCAGATTCATTTTTTGGGGGGATGATAATATGTTTATGGAATTATAGGGCTAATTTCAAGACAGAAGGTGGGAGGCAGAAAGGGCCAGCAATCATGTTCCAGCTAAATCCATTATAAAGTCATACTGTTGGGATTTTTTATTATTACCATGAAATTTTGCCTCTTTTAAGAGATTTTTTACTCATTTATTCTTTTTCTGCTTAGCTACCAGAGTAGAAAGAGATTTTTTCCTCCTTGTTTATTCTTTTTCTGCTTAGCTACCGTAGTAAAACAGCTCTCGTTTTTGGTTTAGTTGTGTAGCTTTCAGGGTTTTTTCCTCAAATCCATCCTTTTGTTCTCTTATCCACCGTGTGCCTCACATGTCTAAGTGGTCTCAAATGCTCTGGAAAGTCTTAATTTCTCTCCTAAAGGAAGTACCATCCTCCTGTGTAGTACTTAGTAGATGTTCAGTAAATTTCTGCTGTGTAAACTAATGAATATGCATAAGACGAAGTTTACTGCTGTTGAGAGGCGAGTCTCCAAACGTTTATTGCGTATCCCCATCACCTGGAGCCTGTTAAAACAGGTTATCCTGGGCCCGCCACACCCGGAGTTTCCAATTCGATGGGTCTGGGATGGAGCCTGAGAGTTTGCATTTCTAACAAGTTCCCAGATGATGCTAAAGCTGCCAGTCGGAACCTTGCTTTGAGGACCGCTGCCTTAAAGTCAGAGTTAAAAATTAAAGTCATGATTAAAAATTAGATATATACCTTAGGTATGCGCTTGCTTTGGAGTCAATGGGTAAGCCGCCTGTCTGAAGAATTCTCCCCCAATTGATTCACAGTGTGCATAAGAAGAACTGAAATCCATTTGCACATTTGAAAATGTGTAAGGGAAAATAATTCTCTCTGTTCACCCCACAGACGATTGAAATGCCTCAGAATCCCACAGTTTTAGCAAACCAACTATACTTCTCAATTGCCTTTCGGCCACTAATGTGGTCCCCAAATCCTTTAACAGATTGTATGGTATGATTTTGGGTTCCAGAAACATGCTCACTGCAGATAATGTGGTTAGATTCTAGAAGCCAGAAAAACCAGGTTCTTTGATTAACAGATGTGCCCTGACTTTCTTACATGACCTTTATTAAAAAGCTTCAGGCTGAGCTTAAATTAACCAAAGGCAAGCACACCCTTTGTCAAGGAACAGAACTTATTTGTCTATTGCTTTGCTTTCTTTCCCTACTAATGTTTTTTTTTTTTTAATACCTCCTTCCCCCCACATACACACACCATCACCACTGCCACTAATTGACTTTCAGGAAGCGATTTGCTCAGCTTGCCTGATCTTTTTCTTAAAGCTTTAGATCTATATGGGAAGGAAAACACTCCAGAAGGATGAATCGTATACAAAGAACTATTCTTTTTTTTTTTGAAACTGGTGAAGAATCCATCTGCTGCCTTGGGATGATACTATTAAATGGTTTGCAAATTGCTGTTTTCTTTGGAAGAACTACTGTTAAGCAGAGGACCTAGGTTTGAAAGATTGCCCTTTCTTGATTCCATTCCAGCCTTGCTAGGTTTTTCTAGCATACTGTCAACACTCAACTTGATTGTCCTTGTTCACTACAGTGGCCAAAAATCCTCCATAAAAATACCAGACCACCAGTAGAACAGCGTGGAGTGAGAAAAAAACAAAAGCCTTCTGCTTTTCCCAGAGAGATAGCCGTTTATGGTTTTCAACAGAATACCTACTTTAATAACTGAACCTCATGTATGCGAACAGATAAATTAGCTTGTGAAATTATTCACATTAAAAGAGGAGCCCTCATATTTAAAAAAGATCATAAGAACCCTTTAAATAGTGTTTATTTACCAATAATAAAATAGTTACCAGAGGGAAAAAGTCAAAATCAAATTGTACTAAGTAATAATCAGGAGTTATTATTTAGCAAGTTAACAGAGGGAAGCACAAATATGGGATATGAAAAATGACTAATAGACAAACGTAAAAACACATTTATTTGATTATTTTAAAGTTTTACATTTTTTTTCCTGGACACATTCAGTTCGGGTTAATGTTGAGCTTCATTTGTATTCCCAGAACACAGCTCAGCTTTACAGGGTATTAGTGACCTATTGTTTTCCTGTAACAACAATGAAGAGAGCTGACAAGGGAATTATTTCTTTGAGTGTCTTGGAAAATCCTTACTCTTGCGAAAGAAAGAACTTTCTTGTGAAAGTTCACTGTGTTCATGTTTAAATCAAACTAGGTTGCTTGAAAGGGCTCCTCCTTCGGATATAAAATATCTTAATACCTGGGCTGCAAATAAGATTTTGTAACATTATGTTCCTTGAATAAGACAGATTGAAAAGTCAGGGGCAAAAACCAGGACAGAGGAGGTGTTCAGAGTTTTTAACTTCCCTTTGGGTTTCTGAATCATGGTTAATTACCGCAATTCAAAAACAATGGTAAAAGAATCACAGCTTAATTTGCTACTGTTCAGGTGTAGATTTGTTCCACATCAACAACGGCACCTTAAATGCTTTAACTGTTCCAAATCTGTTGTGCTTACAAAAGTGTTAACGCTGGAGAAAATGTTGACTGCTTCCTGTTTTTTCCTTGCACTCAGAACTAGCTGCCTTTACAATGATCCAGAAATGTCTTCTTTGGAGAAGGAGTAAGAATTCACTATCAAATAACAGCTTTGTGGTAGTGTTGTATGACTGAACTAGTAAAGAAAAAAAATACATTGAGGATTGGGTAAACCCCTTTTAGATGTTCAGCTTTTATGATCACTATTCTGAAAATGAGCTACGGAAAGAGAAGTTTGCCAGCTTAACACCGTCTTATGATCACCACTTAAATTCTTTGCACACAGCTTAGTCTTTACATGGCATTCTATTTTTCCAATCCAAAAATGAGGGAGAATGTGAATATTAGAGCCAGACCTAAGAATAGTTAGGTAAGAGGAACTGACCTCTCCTTTCCACATTGCATCATTATTTAAATTAGTGAAAGTTTGGTCTCCCATTTGAACTTAATGTATTTGGTGAACGGGAGAGAAAATGTCCTTGTTTTGAAAACTCCAGGAGGCTGCTGAGTGTGGATGGGTCTTTAGGAATGATCTAAGTCTGATGAATCTGTGAGAAATAGAAATCTAATACATCTTGAGTTCTTACCATGTTTTGGACTCTGTGTGAAAAGCTTCACACACAGTATCTGATTTCTATCCTTTTAAAGCACACTTCACCGAGAAGGAAAGAGAGGCATCTATAGATTATTTGACCAGTCTAACACTTTACAGCTGTAAAAAGTGGACCAGAGCTGGGATTTGAGCCACTGCAGTTCCGTTCCAGAGCCATAGATTTTGAAATCAGAGAGAGGTGATCTCAATACTGAAATGGGTGTGCAACCTCTGACCTAAGCATACTGGTGACAAAATTGCTCACCCAGGACAGAGACAGAGCTCATTTGTGGGCAAGTCAGTTTCAGGGAGCAAACTGGTCACCAGTGTGCTGTCAGAGAGAACTTTGCCCTTCATGCGTGGGCAATTGCAGTTGTGCAATTTAGTTGCAATTGTGCAGATTTTAACATTGTCCTTGTTCCAAGGAATCCGGAAGGAGAGACAAAAATCAAACTTAAATGTGTTTGCTGTTGTCACTTTTGTGCATTTGCATTCCTCTCCTTTCCCTCGAGTTCCACAGAGAAATTCACGGTGCAATATTTCTGCAGCTGCCATGTTAGCCTTACAGCTTAAATAAGGAAGTTTATGTGCAAAAACCAAAGTAATGGTCCCAAGATTTTAACTCTTTTGAAGGGGACCTCTGGAATCATGCAGTGATTGAGATGGAGACAACAGTTGCTCCAGGCAATTGCTAAAAATACCGCAGTCCATTAGTCCACCACAACTTGTGCAATCATTTCCTCCTTCAGTTAAATAGCGCCCCCTGGAGCAGAGTTCTGCATCCACAGTTAGTGAATGTGAACTTGAGTGCCCTGACACCCACCTACTCACCAGCCTTATCGCTGCCACATCTTTGGGTTTACCCACTCCTTTGCCTGCTTGTCTGTTTTGTTTCTAATTTATATAGATGGCTGTTTGGGTTGGGAAAAGACTGGTCAAGGTTTTTTTTGCTGACTTTTCAGCTTTTCTTTAATAAAGAATAATATTAGAATATTTACCTTTTCTGGCTCCTATCCCCTGCAGGCCAGCAGGGAAAGAAAAGAACTGTGTGGAAGCATTTTACCCCTTCTGGGGCTAGCATTGCATGGATAAACTGCAAAACTGGCAAAGGCCCATCCAGGGGACTTTATCAGGAGAAGAATAAAATGAAACGTGGACTCTCATTT
This sequence comes from Tamandua tetradactyla, assembly GCF_023851605.1. NCBI lineage: Eukaryota > Metazoa > Chordata > Mammalia > Pilosa > Myrmecophagidae > Tamandua > Tamandua tetradactyla. The sequence continues at coordinate 107,074,594 of NC_135328.1, read as the reverse complement.
TCCCCAAGAGGAAGGAAGGTTGTGCCCGTCTCTCTAGTCTCTCTACTCCTTTTACATCATGCACAAACGTTTTATTCAGCATTAAACTATATTGCCAGACACTTTGTAAAGACCCTCGTTTCTTAAGTTTGAAGTGAAAATGACCTATAGTAAAATCATCAGCATGACTCGCTGGAAAGTTGGTTATAGAAAATTGAGGAATATGCCTCTCCTATTCAATGCTGATTTAAATAATTTTTTTCAAAAAAGATGCTATTTTTAAAAGTTGACCTAAGTGCTTATCTCCTTCACTTTTGGGTTCAGATCTTATTTGTTCATTAATGTCCTAAATCTTGCAAAATGCCCTTCTAATGAGGAGACTTAAATTAGTAACATTGTCGGTAGGTTTATCAGCCCCAAGAGCTACCTCTTGTCTCACACGTTAATTTTCAGCCTTGAAAATTAAATACACTTAATTTTCTGTATTTTTTATAAGAGAAGTGTCCACCTTTGGCTATCTCTTGCTTCTACCAGAAACAGGATATACAGCATTCAGTCTCTCATCTTTTTGTATATCAAAAGCTGAAAGGACAAATTAAAGGCTAGAATGTTTACCAAAACAAGTCAGGAGAAAAGATACATTGTTTTGAGCTATGCATCCTGGGTTGCTGTTTCACATTTTTATCAGTGCCTAGGTGGTTTTACAAAGTGACTACACACTTCAAACTTCACAAAGTGATACCAAATATTCACCCCACAGTCACATTTTTCAGACAATGTGTCTCAAATTTTGGTTTAGTAACTATTCTTTCAGACTGTGAGAGAAACCAAATCAATACCATGTGAGAAAGAATCAAGTTCCAATCATCACAGCACACTTACTACAGACTTCTGGGAGTAACTGCAGCCAGGAAGTACATTTTGGTAGCAAAAACACATTCAAGTACAAGAATGACCTGTTTTAAAAATATATTCGAAGATCTGAGGGTCACAGTGGATTAAAAGAGGATACATCGGTGGTAAAACTCTGCAGATAAGAAAACAATCAGATCCTTGAGGGCACTAAAAAAGAGATTAAAATTCGGGATGACCTGTCCCCCCTCAACACTCAGTATGGTTGGCTTCTAAAAACCCCCAAAGGAGACAAGATTATAGCAAGTACAGTTCGAGCAGAGGAATGATTTTCCTATTTCAAAAACACCCAGTAGTCGTTGCTGCTGCTTCTACTGCTAATTGTAACAATGTTTAATGTTTACTGAATGTTCACTATGTCTGCAACTAAAAACCCTTTAGACTTATTCCTTAGCAAGCTGTGAGACAAGTATCATTGTCCCATTGTCCAGATGCAGAAATGGAAAACTGGCTGAGTTCCCACACTTCTCTGGTAGTTTTGTTGCAGGGTATTTCAAAATAAAGATACTAGACTACTACTGTCAACTGGATGGGCAGGCTAGGGAGATTACCAATGGCTTTAATTTGCAAAACTGCTAGACTGAACACTGCCCAGCTGCTGCAAGTTGCATAGCCAAAGCACAGGAATCTTTACAACATGCTGAATTATGACTCAAGAGGGCAGAGATAAATGTAATCCACAGATACTTCCCGAACTCCCATTTCCAAACCAGTCATTTTCTGTCATGGTTGACATCCTTTCTCTTACTGTTCACTGGCTTGCTTGTTCTCTTTCTTTCTGTTGTAGGTACAGGGAGTTGTGAGACACTTCACTAAGAGGCAGAAGAGAGACACATGTAGCCCTAGGAACCTTTAGATTTAGTCCCTAGACATACTGGAACCCATTAGACATGTTTTAAAACAAGCTTTTCTTTTTTTATATATGTCCAACTCATTAAAGTAGGCAATTTCTTGCAGGCAAGTCCTTTTGGCACCTAGAAAGCTATGGTTTCTTTTTGTTTTGCTTTTGTTTACCACTTCATGCTATGTAGCACTTGTCAGACGTTACTTATTTCAGTAGTACAGTGGTTCACAAGAAAAGGTTATTTACTAAAAGTAGAACCCTGATTTCCAAAATGAATAATCTTATTTTGCTATTCATCTACTGTAGGAATGAGTAAAAGACTGAAGATGAAGTCTTTTCTTCCCTGGATCATTTTGAAGTGGCGTAAAATGCTTCCAGGATAGTTCTGCAAAAATAAACATTCCATATTTTAGAGAAAGATTTGGCAACTAGTAGTGGATTACATTTTCTCAGATTTTATAGTTGAAGAAATTTTGCATGATTTATTTTAACCAAGTCCGTTGAGGAAAAAAGCGAACACATGCCACTCAAATCCTTACAAGGTGTCTGTCATTCGGTTTCCCATATTTCTAATTTTCTTTTTCTTTCATTCCTTCCAAGTATTGACCTGAAGCTGAAAGAAAAGCCCTAGTTGGTTGTGGCTGGAAGAAGAGAATGCTTTCCTGCATCGTGGTCCTGTTGAGACATATGGACTTGGAAGACACAGGGCTGATGTTATTTTTTTCCATTTTGCACTACCTGGTGCCGTGCAGTTTCTAAGGGGAAAACAGTATGGAAATGTGTGTACTCTGAACATGTTTTATGAAATCGTGTGTATTTTCCTATTTTGCCAATTATGTGCCTCAAAGATTTTAGTTGAACCTTAGCAAGAAAGTAGGCCCTTCTATATAGATATTTCATTATCCTTTGGTATTTTGTCCCTTTGACTGGTGTTGACCAATACGATAACTTTAATCCACTGGTAAGTATGAGTGGATTTGTTTCCGTAGATTAGCTGAGCTTCTCCTTGGTGATCATTTCAGGTTGAAAGAACACAGCACTCAACTCTCCCCGGGAAAGTGGTTCACACACAGCTCCACCTTTAAAATTCTAAGCTTAAGAGAGCTATAAACTAGAGCACGGGTGTCAAACCATGATCTGCTAGGTGCCAGCTTTGTCATTGTTCGCCTGCATTCTTAACTTCTCAATGGGGAGCCAGCCAATTTTATTTTAGGTATCAATTTTAGTTTAGCTATCAAATTAGACATTACTTTTCATGTGAATTGATCTTTTCACGAATCATCATCTCTATAATAAATAGTAAAGACCTCCACATTGAGAAACTTAAGGACCCGTGTCCTCCTTTCTGGTAGCTGCCTGTGCTGCAGTTCGTAAGTTTTGTTCAAGATGTTGACCACCCCATCCCAGAGTGTGAGCGGCAAGGGCTCCCTCAGTGTAAGGTAGCCAACTCAGAAATTCATTTTTTGGTAACAGTCAATTATCTAAATGTCTGTCTCATATGCATTATAAAAAACTTACTACTTCAAAACACCTAATCTGATTACAGTTTTAAAATTAAATGCAAGTATGTACTATCATTTACAAAAACGCCTCTTTTATAGTCTTTACATGCCCATAAATAGCTAACTTGATTTCACTTCTGTGGGCCTCTCGCACAGGGGTTGGCAAACTAAGGCCAAATCCATTGCACCTCCTATTTTTGTATGGCCCTTGAACCAAGAATGATTTTTACATTTTTAAATGTTTGAAAAACATCAAAACAGGAAGAATGGTTTATGACATGCAAATTTACGTCCATATCAGTATTGCTAAATAAAGCTTTCTTGGGGAACATAGCCACACTTGTTTGTACACATATTATCTAGCTATTTTCACTCTACTATTACAGAATTGAGTAATAGTTGCAACAGAGACCATATCTCACAAAGCCTAAAATATTTACCATTTTTACAGAGAAGTTTGCCAACCCCTGCTCTAGCACTAGAGCAACCCCTGCTCTAGTCTTCTTTCCCACCTTTGTATTTAGAAATTAGTTTCCCTAAGAGAAGTGACAAATACAACGGCAAATTAAGTTCCTTTTAAAAAGAAAGCAGATGGTAGCTAGGTCCTTTTTGGCATCCACGGAGAGTAAAATACATGACCTTCTAAAGGAATTCCTGGCCACAAAAGCACTGCTCAGGTTATAATTCCAAGGCCCAAAGGGAAGTCTCCTTAAAAGCTCCTCTTTAGCTGTTTTTGTGTGTTGCTGACATCCTTGCCTTTCACTGGGAACCATCTCTTGGTCTCCACGATCACCTGTTAAGAACAAGCTAGCAAAAATAAAAATGTAGTGGAGAGTCAGGTTCCACCAGCTTTTCAGGGTAGTAACTGCATCCGGGAGAGCCGTCCCGGACTTTGAACCCCAGGTATAAGGAGCCCTGAACCAACAGCTGACTGAGTTTCATAGACTTCATTTGTTCCACGTGCACCTCCCGCAGGCACGCCCACACCCACAGCTCAACTCTCTTTCCTCCGTAACACTAAGGCAGAGTCAGCCGCTTGTTGAGCTGTGTTCTTTGGGGTCTCTTACTTCACAGCCTAACGCTTGTCTGATAGAAAGACCCTAGGTCTCACCCTCTGTTACAGTCCACCTCCACCTTCGGAAGTCCAAATTACGCCTCTCCGAGAATACAGTGTTGACCTCATATAGTGAGTGACCCATGTTTCACATTCTTGTTTGTTCACCTGTTGACAGCTGTTCCCATGGCCTAATTATTAATGATGCGCCTTTTGCTCTCAGTCGTGTCCCATTTTGGAAGATAAACTACATAGTCACCTTAGCCATAGGAAGAAATGAAAAATCCAGCATGTAGTTTACTGGTGCAAACCTGAGGTCAGAGAGGAGTTAATAGAGGGCTCTTGTTACAGCCAACCAGACAAGGGAGTGATCTTACCATTCACATTTTTTTTAGACTTGTCCATCCCATTTGCGGGAGTCTACTCAGGTGGTATGCTGTTTGGAGCTCCATCTTCCCACATGGAAATTATGAGCACCTTTCCCCATCAGTGGTTTGGTTTCGGCTGTTCTATGGGCTGCATAACCATTCTGATATGTAGGCATCTGCTATTTTATCCATGTTAAAAAGACACGTTAAGTTCATTGCACGTGCTAGAGAAAAGCCACCATGTGAATTCAATCCAAGTAAATAGCATCTTAGAAGAATCCTGAAAAAATAATCCCTAAGCAGCTAGGTAGACAGAAGTAAACGTTCACGCATTCTGGCTGTCTAGCTCTCGCATTCTGAGCATCTTGCTTTGGTTCTGACTTCTGGGAACTGCTTTGCACTTTTCCTGTAGATACATAGTTAAGGGAACCAAGGGATCATTGGGGCAAAAGTATCGTTTTCCCAAAGCGGCTGTTCTTATAAATCCCTGATTAAGTGAAAGAACAAAATCTGCATGAAGGAGACTGTCAAGGAATGAGAAATAACTATTTCACAATAGTTAAGTGTGGAAGAAAACCCTGAAGTTCCTATTGAAGCCATACAATGTTTTATGGGGTCACCTCCAAGACATACTCTAAGATGTGTGAGGAAGTCACTACTTGTAGCCTTTGTGAATAAGATATTTTAAGTATTCTATTATGATACTATGTTTGCTGCTCTCATCTTATCACAATGCTTCAGTAGTTCGCTCCCTTAGAAACATTTAGATGTGCACAAATTAATCTTTTATAGATTTAAAACGTTTTCTACCATGTATTGGATTGCTTAGAATAAAGTATCTATTAGGCTTTGTTTTGGTAAATAAATAAATAAATAAATAAATTCTCCCTAAATAGTGTGGATTAATAATATAAAAACATGTAATAATGCTATATCAACATATATATGTATGTGTATATATATATATATGATATATATATAGTGCCTCTTGGTATAATTCAGAAATAAAAATCGATTCTACATTTCATGGTTCCTTTCTTTGGGTCCACAAGGATCTCTCGCTAGCTTCATTTTGCAGTTAATTTTCATCTGCACATCAGTTTAGCTCGGCACTTGGTAGTTGAGGACAGTATAAAGTTTTACTTTTCTTGTCTTTCCAACTTCATCCCCTTTTCATTTTTACCTTTCCTGTCTCAGAGTTCAGTGGACAAAGGCTTCAAAATGTGTTTGCCCTCTGGAGAAGTCATTTCCCACTTTGGAGGGTGGCCGTGTTTCACATTCTGCAAACTTCTCCATTCTCTATGCCTTACCTTTTCACGGCCTACGTTTATTTTTAAATTCAAATGCATTAAATGCTATTTTAGTTTTAGTTTTTTCCATTTTTTTTTCTCACTCTCACAACCCTCAGGAAAAACCAGGGTTGGAAATCACTGCTGTGCTATGTTAAAAATTAAAAACACAACTAATAAACAAATGTGTATCTCTGTCTCTCAGAAAGTTATTGGACTAACCAATAATAAGACATTGCTCTGCAAAAAGGTGAGACATTGCACAGTTCTCCTGAACAAGGAATGAGTTCTGGTGAATATTGTCCTCTACACAAGGAAGACAGGAGACGGAAAGGCAAATGAAGAGCACGCTACCGCAAGACGGGCTGTGAACCATCAATCTGCTGTAAGAGTGGAAGTTGAAGGCAAGCTAGTTTCCAGCACTTAGGGAAACGAGTGGGGAAAATGTGATGCATACACCCCACAGAACACTACGCAGCTGTTGCAGGCAATAAACAACGTGCTCATAGAGCACCACTTAAATAGCAGGGTAGAGCAGAGAAGTAAAGTAACTATTTATAGCATAATGCCATTTCTGCCATTTATAAACCTACACACGTAACAACAACAACACTACGTTTTTAAACAAAATCCATGTATGTTTAAGGACTTAGCACACACATGAAGGTAGGCTTGGAGGGTGAGGTTGAGGGTGGATCAGAGATGAATGTGGGAGGCTGATTAAAATTCAGAATCAAAAAGAGACTTGTATGGGCTGCTGCTGATAATATGTTAGGTACTGGGGATCTGATAGCTTGACTGTCTTCACTGAAGTTAAAATAAAGAAATAAAATGAAGATGCTCCAAGCACAGAAAAGCTGTGTAAATGCACTTGGGGCTGCAGGGGGCTAGTTCCTTCGACGGCTTCACCTATACTTGCACCATTTCCCTGGGTTGGCTGTATCAGTTGGCTGCAGCTTGCCAGGAACAAGTTCAAGTCTGCCTGGGTCGTATCACTGGACAGTCATGGAGCTCTTCGTTAAACTAATGCTGTTGACATCTCAATCCTCAAACAGCTGTGTATTATAGAGTGAGGAGACTGCCTTATGAGGCATATCTTCCTAGAGAGAATCCAATTCTCATTATCCAGAATAACTGTCTCTAACCAGGCAAAGTTATTTCTTCTTAATGAATAGTGATTTAAATTATACTTAGTTTACAGAAACAATTAAGTGATATCTATTCTCTCTCTAGCCTTACCCCCAGTAAGGGGCCTGCAGGCTTGGACCCATGTTCTCCCAAGTTCTGAAACTCCTTCTACTTAGGTTGGTGAACTGAAATAACCCATTTTCCTCCTGTGTTTGTTATCTATTGCGCCATAGCAAATTGTCCTAAACCTTAGTGGCTTAAAACAGCCTATTTATTTTCTCCCAGTTTCTGTAGGTCAGAAATCCAGGCATAGCTTAACCAATTCTCTGCTTCAGGGTCTCCCACAAATTCTTTTAGGGTGTGGACCCACAATTTTTTGGAAGACTTGAGCAAGATTCACCTCAGACAGAATCTACTTCAAAGCTCACGGGGTTGTTGGTAGGGTGCAGTTTCTCCATGGTTGTTGGATTGAGGGCCTAATTCCTTGCTGGCTATTCACTGGAGATCGTCCTTTTTTCCCTGCCACATGGGCCTTTCCAACATGGCAGCTTGTTTCATCAAAACCAGAGAGAGAGAGAGATACTGTTAGGAAGACAGAAGTTGTATTTTGTAACTTAAAATGAACGTGATCTCCCATCACTTTTGCTATATTCTGTGGTCAGAAGAAAGTCACCAGATCCAGCCCATACTCAGGGGGAGAGGGTTACGCAGGAGCTTGATATCAGGAGAAGGGGCCATTGGAGAGCATCTTTGAGGTCTGCCTACTGTACCTTCTCAGTCACCCACGGATTCCTCTTCCACACCTATAGGTGAGCATGTTTGTTTCTCAGTATTTCTCTATTCTTTGCTCTTTCTGTTATTTCCCCATGACTTCAACCAGCACATCTCTTCTGATTGTTCAAGTTCTAGTTTTGACCCCCAACTCCAAGCCTACACTATCATTTTCCCACTCAGTCTCGGGGACCAAGCTCTGGAAGAAAAATTAAATTCTCCGCCTTCTCTGAGCTGCAGAGACCATTTTCCACTGTCCAATTCTTTGAAAACACATACAGTGGAATTCAAACCCTGGCTCTTTTATTAGCTGCATTACTTTCGGCAAGTTAACTTAAAATCTCTCGGCTCAGCTTACTCACTTTTAAAATGAGGGTAAAGCTTTCACCTTAAAAGTGCATGTAAGAATTAAATGGGATTTAAATACCCAGCCTAGTGCTTTATTCACGGAAGGCCTTCAACAAATATTAGCTCTCTTCCCCACCCTCTTCTTTTCTCATCTTCCCACTCTCCCAGCCTTTTCTCTATTAACCTGCCAAATTCTCCAAATCCACTCCCAACCCCACCTTTCATTTCCTGTCAACTATGTCAGCATCTCATTTCCTTTCCCACCTCCTCTTCTACTAATCCTCTTTAACCCTTCCCTTCTCTCTTCTCAGATACAGCTATTTTTCTCCCATTTTCTGACTTATCCTAGCTCCTTCCTACCTAGCTTCTTGCAAAATTTCTATCTCCTAGCTTCTCTTAATTTCCTTGAGCTTTTGTTTTTATTTTGAAACCATCTCAGACTTGCAAGAGTGGTGGAAGAAATTACTTCTGCTGAAACATTTGGGAATAAGTTATCTATATGATGCCGCATCACTCCTGAAGGTTTTAGTGTATGTTTGCCACAAACAAGGACATTCTCCTCCTAACCCAATATAACCATCAAAACCAGGATATTAACTTTGAAACATTACTACTATCAAATCCTCAGATGTCATTCAAATTGTGCTGGTTGTCTCAATAAGTATCCTTTACAGCAAGGATCCAATTCAGAATCACAAATTGCATTAAATTGTTATGTCTCTTTGGTCTCCTTCAATCTGGAATAACCCTTCAGTTTTTCCTTGACTTTTATAATCCTGACACTTAGTAAGATTCCTTACATTTATTTTGTAGAAGGGCCCTCATTTGGATTTGCCTGATGTGTCCTCATGATTAAATTCAGGATACTCACCTTTGGCATGAATATCTCGGAATTAATTTGTACCTTCTTGTCGCATCCTGGTGATTTTCACTTTGAGTACTTAATTGAGGTGATGTCTACAGGTTTTTCCACTGTAAAGTACATTTTCCTCCTTTTAAAAGAATGAGTGTTTTGGAGGTACTTTGAGTCTATGCAAACGTCATATTGCTCATCAGATTTTGAATTAACTTCTGATTTGTTAATTTATGTGAGCATGATCTCATGGAAACCTATTGTATTTCACATTACTACGATTATTTATTTTGAGTCACACATTGTCCCAGATTCCACCAGTGGGAGCCCTTTCAATTTGGATCTATGTTCTTTGACATGTCTTTATCATTCTTGGAGCATGTCCTTATTCTCTGACACAAAAAGATGTGTCAAATCTGTTTTGGTTTCCTAAAGCTATTGAAATGCTGAGATGAGTTGGCTTTTACAATGGGTATTAATTTACTTACAAGCTTACAGTTCTTAAACTGTGAAAAATGTCCAAATTAAGGCATCAACAAGATGGTACGTTCTCTGAAGACTGGCAACTGTCAATCTAACTGGCTCCTCTGTCAGCTAGCAAGGCACATGGCAACATCTGTCAGTCCTTCTCTCCTGGGTTTCATTGCTTCCAGCTTCTGGCTTCAATGGCTTCCTCTCAACTTCTCTGTGACTTTTTATCGTGAGCTACTCTTTATTTTATCTCTTAGCTTCTATATGTGTTTTATCCTCTTATAAAAGTCACCATAAAAGGATTACATCTCAGCTGAAATAACTAATCAAAAGGTCCCACCCACAATACGTCTGCACTCATGGGAGTGGATTAAAAGAGCATGACCTTTTCTGGGCTACATAAAACATCAAACTACCATACAATCTCATCTTGTATTTTCCCTGCCCCAGCCTGGAATCACCCATTTCTTCAAAGGACCCTGGTTCCTTTAAGTGGAGAATGATGCTTGGAAGACAAGATCTGAGTGTTAGGTGTGCTCTTTGCTATCTGTATGTCACTGACTCCAAGACCCCTTAGAGAGCAGATCTAGGGAACACATACCCCTATTCATTCTATATTTATTTCTATATCTAGCTATATATATACATATTAAAATCCATGGATTGCACTGTTATTTCCAATTCCAATCCCAAATTACAGGGCTCATTTTATAGCTCTCCCTTTTCATAATTAAAACCTTCTTTCCCAATGGTGAGAACCCTGGGTCCTGTTATCCTCAAAATGTTTATCATCTGGTCGATACCCTTGCATATAACCAATTTTCCATTGCTGGCCATGCCCCCTGCCCTACACTGACTGTCTTTTGACTTCCCTCAGGCTCTGACACCCTGCACTGGGCTGTGCTTCTTTCTGCACAGACACCTACTCGGGCTCTCTCACGGCATGCTGGGCTCCAACCACCACCACCTTGTCATGCAGATGCCCTCCTCAGCCTGTGCAGCCTTTGAAGCCCAGCACTAGGGCATCCCCTCACCATCTCATCCCAGCCTGCCCTGGCTGCTCAGTTGCCTTTGGTAGGCTAAAAGCCACACTGATTAGAAATGTCCAGGCCAATGTCAGCATAAGATTCACTGACTCTCCACAAAAGGATGGTTTTTGAACAGACACGTTTTATTATAGCATATATTATATATAACATAGCAAAACAAACATAATAATATTGCCCATCCCAATAAATCCCTCAGTGTGCTATACCCTGATCAGGGCATTTCTGTTCCATCTTTTTGTGTCTACATCTTTCACCCCATCTTCCTCTACCCTCTGCACCCCCCACATTCAAGCAGCAAAAAACTGAAGACCATATATAAATTAACTTTATGGTCACATGTCATAGGAATGAAACGGACATGAACTCAGCAATCCTTCCTTCAGGAAAAGTTTTGAACCATATTATTAGAAGTCTTGGCTGCTGCATTAGTCCAACTCTTCCTGGGAATAAAATTATTCTTTTATATGTATTTTTTAAATTAGAGAAGTTTAGGTTACAGAAAAAGCTAGAAAATACAGAGTTTCCATCTACTGCCCCTATTATTAGCACCTTTCATTAGTGTGGTGCCTTTGTTACAAATGATGAAAAAATATTATAATTATGTCATTAACTGTAGTCTAAGTTTTATATTAGAGTTAACTGTGTTGTACAATCCTAATTTTTTAAAATTTATTATCATGACACATATGCAGCCTAAAATTTCCCCTTTTAACCACATCCCAAATATGTAATTCTGCGCCATTAATTACATTCATAAAGTTGTGCTACCCTTGCCACCATTCATCATCAAAACAAACCCATTCCCAAAGTCCCACTGCAGTAATTCAGTTAACCAACATTTATTGAATACATTCTAAGTTCAAGTCATAGGATTGGGTACCTGGGATACAAAAGTGGCATCAACACTGTAAAGTCAGGAGATGAGGTGTACACAAACATCCAGAACCCATGGCAGAATGACACAAGCATCAAAGAGAAGACCAGGGAGATGCAACAGTGGCTCACAGCAAGAAAAAATATCATTAGGTTAGGAGATCATGGGCACTGTCATAGGATGGGGCATGTATTAGTCAAGACTATTTAGGAAGCAAATTCTAGAAATTCAACTCCAAATTTCTTTGTCAGAAAAAAAAATGTTTTGGGTCATTTTAATAAAAAAACTCATCATCACAACTCAGTTTCTTTTAATTTCTCAGTCTGAAGCAGTATCTCCCTGTGTGGCTAATATGGCCTTCAGCAGATCCAAGCTTAGAGTAAATCTATTTAGCAGCCTATTGGAAAGGGTCTACCTCCTTCCCACTAGTTTCACTAAAAGTCCTTGTGTTACCTTTCATTAGGCTGACTCGGTTGCTTAACTGTCTCTGAATCAACCATTGTAGGTAGAGAGAGGGACTATGCAGATATAGTTGGACCTGGGTCATGTGCTTACCCTTGAGAAGAGGTTGGAATCAGCTACAATCAAGCCACAATGACTGAGATGGGAGAGAAGTGGTTCTCCAAAAGAAAATGCTATTACCAAAAACAAATAGAATTACATTCTGGGAAAGATCAACAAATTTCCAATTAGGGCATTTGAGTTGGTCTTGAAGCCTGAGCAGGGCATCAATAGGGGATACAGGTGCAGGAGGCATGATAAATCGTGAGAAAGACTGACTCCCGCACCAGCTGTCCTCCACTCATAGAGGCAATAGCATGATGGGCCATTCTGCTCCTAGCAGGCTGAGTTTAGCTTTAAAGATTACTTTAAACTTGGTATCTAGTTGTGGCCAGAGCTAGAGAAATACGGAAAGGAACCTAATCTCTACAGTAATTACTGAATGACACTAACATAAGCCATTGGGACTCATAAAAATCTCTCCCATTTGTAAAGCTCAACACAGTATTAATTTTCAACAATTACTAATACAAAAGGCATTTACACATTTATATACAGATTTACATACATAAATAATTTGTAACATTTTAAAAAATAATTTATGTTTACAATTTAATAATCTATGTTTAATTTAATAGCTTACATTTAAAATTATTTTCTCATCCCTCCCCTGAAAATTTTTCGTAAGTCCACACTGGTTATCCATCATTATAAGCAGAATAAATAAATATCATATTGTTTCATATTGATTCTTGGCCATTATTAAAAGTAATCCATGAATGTTTTTAAAAATTGGAAAATACAGGACAATAGAAAGAAAAGGAAAGAAAAACAATCTTCTGCAATATTACCACCCAAACATGAAAACAATCTCCTGCAGTATTATCACCCAATATGCAAACACAAGTAACATTTTAGTGGGAACTTGACTCTTACGTGACATACTCAAGATCATATAGCCAGTAAATGATAGAATGATACATAAGCACAGACCCAGTGGTCCTTACACATCTGAATCTTTCTGATAATGGTGGTTGATATCTCTTATTACAAATGCTTTTCTCAATATAAAAAAATGAAGTAGCTTCATTCTTTTCTGTCTACAAAAAGAATACATGCGTATTGAAAAAAATGAACAAAATAGAAAGTATAGAAAACAAAGTAAAGATCACCCAGTTCTACAATCCAATTATACTAGTTTAACATACTTAAGAGAAAATCTTTCCAGAGGTATCTCTATGCATTTGTGTGTATGTTGTGAATGAATATATAGAATGAATTTCTATATATATATAGAAAGAGAGAGAGAGAGAAACATTATAATTTGTGTTCTGAACATCTTTCCATGCTCAAAATCTTCTAGATAAATTCTTAGAAGTAGAACTCATGAGTTGAAGAATTTTTCCACTGTTGATACATATTGCTAAACACCCTGAAGAAAGACTGTACCAATTAAAAGAGTGTAAGACTATGCATTTCTCCACAAGCTCACCAACATTGGGCTTTGATATCTTTTTAATCTTGACACCTCTGATTTTAATTTGCATTTCCTTGAAATGAACATCTTTTCATATATTTCTAGTCATCCATATTTCCTTTTTTGCAAATTAACTGTTTATATCCTTTACACATTTTTTCATTGAGATAGACAATTTTTATAAACTGATACACAAAAAAAATTTTTCAGTTTGAAAACTGTATTCAACACATATGCATTTAATAATGCATCCTAGGCCACATTTCTCTATAGGTCCTCAATTACTATTCCTTTGCCTGTAAATTGTGTCAGTTGTTTCTGCTTTCTACATTTTGTCCCTAAGGTTCTCTGAGAACAGGAAGGTCCTTCTGTTGTCATTGGGCCCTAAAGGCACATATATAGCTCTAGACAGTAGATACCCCATTCATGAGCTCAATCAGCTGTGACCTTTGAGCTCTGGCCAAGACTAAAATTTCTAATTATAAGCCTCTTCCTCTCCCTGCCCTACCATCTCCCCATAGGCTGGTGTGAGCCAGGAACAATTGCTTACTCTGGGATGGAAGGTCAGTCCTCAAAAAAGCTGCCTCTGTTTTGGCTACTGTGAATAGTGTGCTGTGAACACATGCATATATATATTTGTTTAAGCACCTGTTTTCCAGACAATAGCCAAAAGAGAGAAACAACCCAAACATCCATCAGTAGATGAATAGATAAACCAGTTGTGGCATATACATACAACAGAATATTATTGAGTCATAAGAAGGAATGAAGCACTAATATATGCTAAAACATGGCTCAATTTCAAAAAACATTATGCTAAGTAAAAGAAGTTAGACACAGAAGGTCACATGTAATATCATACCATTTACGTGAAATTGTCCAAAATAGGTAAATCCATAAAGGTAGAGGACAGATTGGTAGTTGTCAGGGATGAGGGTAGGGGAAATGTAGAATGATAAAATGCTTAATGGGTATGGGGTTTCCTTTTGGGATGATGAACATTTTTTGGAACCAGAGAGATGTGGTTTAGTTCATTTAGTTCATTCACTGCAATGTGACTGTTCACTTTAAAATGCTTAATTTTTTGTTACATGAAGTTTACCTCAATTTTTTTTCAAATGGTAGGGGAATCAAGCTGCGTACTTCACACTTATTTCTAAATGATACTGCTGAACCTGGTGTCTTAGTTTTTAATAGATTGACGATCATGTAGAAGAGTAAAGAAAGGCTGGATTCGTAGGGCTTATTTGGCCCACCTCTTTCTCACATCAAAGAGATTAAAAAGTGCCTTTGAGGATAGGCTAACCTTACTTAAAATTAGGCCTAAGAGTCACCCCCAAGAGAACTCCTCTGTTGCTCAGATGTGGCCTCTCTCTCTCAGTCAACATGACAAGCAAACTCACTGTCCTCACCCTCTCTACGTGGGACATGACTCCCAGGGGTGTGGACCTTCCTGGCAACGTGAGACAGAAATCCTAGAATAAGCTGGGACTTAGCACCAAGGGATTGAGAAAACCTTCTTGACCAAAAGGGGAAAGAGAGAAATGAGACAAAATAAGGTGTCAATGGCTGAGAGATTCCAAACAGAGTCAAGAGATTATATTGGAGGTTATTTTTATGCATTAAATAGATATCACCTTTTTAGTTAAGGTATAACAAAGAGGCTGGAGGGAACTGCTTGAAAATGTAGAGCTGTGTTCCGGTAGCCATGTTTCTTGAAGATGATTGTATAATGATATAGCTTTCACAATGTGACTGTGTGATTGTGAAATCCTTGTGTCCGATGCTTCTTTTATCTACCTTGTGGGCAAATGAGTAAACCATATGGATTAAAAATAAATAAATAGGGGAACAAATGTTAAAATAAATTTAGCAGATTGAAATGCTAGTGATCAATGAAAGGGAGGGGTAAGGAGCATGGTATGTATGAACTTTTTCTGCTGTCTTTTTATTTCTTTTTCTGAATTGATGCAAATGTTCTAAGAAATGTTCATGATGATGAATATACAACTATGATGAAACAAAAGAATGTTCATATTGTATGCTGATTGGTTTTATTAATAAAAATTTTTAAAAAAAGAAGTGCCTTTAAGTCCATTAGTAGAGGTCAGGGCCACCGACAGCCAACCTTTTGACACCCAGCCACAGGCCATAGGAGGGTTGGTCAGTGAGGATACTCTTGAGGAGCCCTTGAATGGTCAGCAAGCTCTGAAGAAAACTAGCCTCAATAAATGGAGATGTCTCATAAGTGAAGAATAAAGCTAAATAAGGCAGTAAAGATTTTATCCAGACTGAGACTAGAAATTAAGGGTAAACCCAATGGTCTGAGGTTTGGAGAATGTGGTATCAGTAGAAGAGCACTGATCAAGGGGGGAAAGAAAATTGACAAATACATTAATTACTTGATAACGTTTACTTTCCTTAGCATCCATGTTCCATCTTCCATTCTTTTTCCTTTTCTCTCCAGTGTAAAATGATCCAAGAGGCCAAGAGTTCTAATCATATTAATATTTAATGAAGAAATGTCATTTAGCCACTATATGACTTTGAAATTGGAAATCACTTAGGATATAAGGAAAGAAAATACAAACAGAAACTCTTACTGTTTTTGTCATTTAAATTTTTTCTCAAAAATTGTACTTAAAATTTAAATATGTTTATTGTAAAAAAAAATCAGACAGTTTCATATACAGAGGATTAAGGGGAAGCCTCTTGTATCAGTCATCTATGGCTATGTTACAAACCACCCCAAAAGTGGCATAAAACAGTAACAACCTTTTGTTTTGCTCATGAACTACAATTTGGGTAGAACTAAGGAAAAAGCCATACAGCATTAGCCAGAGCCAGCTTCACTGGGAGCTAAAAGATTCACTCTGAAAGTGTCTTACTAACCTGGCTGGCAGGCTGTGTAAAACTAGGCAAATTTAAGGCTACAGCTTTCCTGAGATTTTATATTATCCAAAGAGATTTGTAAATAAAAGGAATAGAGTAGTCTCCTCTCAGTTGCTACTGAAGTAACAGTTCTCAAAAGTTAAAAACATGACTTGCATACAAGTATAAACACATGTCAAAAATCTATTCCAGCCATTAACTGATGATGTTAAGTAAGTTGTTAAGACCGGTTAAAAAGATACCTTGAAAAATAGTGATATATGATGTGTGTGTGTGTTTGTGTGTGTGGGGGGGGGGGAGAGAGAGAGAAAGACAGAACATCAGGAATGCTGAAATGAATTTGCTAAAAGATGCAAAATCAGTTATCATCCACTAAATAAAAATATATAACTTTTGGTGATCATTTCTAACTAGGTGGAAATCAACCCATCTTTACTGAACAATATTCATTTCTGGAAAAGTCACCTCCATTCTTTAGTTTTAGTCCATATACAATGGAGTCTCCTTCTTCCCCACCTCTACCCTACCACTCTTTGGTAGCCCAAAGATATAGATGTGACCCCAGCCTAGCCAAAAGGGGCTGTCCACTCCCCCAGCAATTGGTTCAGGTTTGGGTGTGTGACCTCACTGGAGTTTAAAAGATACAATAAGTACTTTTTTAAAAAATTTTTTGGCTTTTTAAAAGGGGAATTTATTAAGTTGCAAGTTTACAGTTCAAAGGTCATGAAAATGTCCAAATTAAAGCAAGGCTATAAAAATTGTCTAATCTAAGGCATCTGGGAAAGATACCTTGGTTCAAGAAAGCCTATGACATTCAGGGTTTCTCTCTTAGCTGGGAAGGTACATAGAGAGATCTGCTAGCTTTCTCTTCAAAAGTTTCCCCTGGGGCTCTGCCCATTTTGTTAGCGCTGTCAGCTTTGATGGCTCTTGTGGCTCTAAAGCTTTTTTCAAAATGGTTCCCTCTTAAAGGGCTCCAGTAAACAACCCCACCTTGATTGGGTGGAGACACATCTTCATGGAAAACATCTAATCAAAACTTACCACACACAATTGCATGGGTCACATTTCCATGGAAACAATAAAAAAGATACCCCACAGCAATACTGAATGAGGATTGAAGGACATGGCTTTTCTGGGGTACACAACAATTTCAAACCAGCACACTGTGTATTCACTTAATGTGTGCCTTATCAGATCATAAACCCCTGTTTGGTCAGATGCCAAAAGCCCCACAAATGGGAGTTTTAGATCTGTCACTATTTTGGTTTGTGATTTGGGACAAAAACTTGTTTTCAGATTCTTAGTATCTTCTATTTTATAATTTCTTTTTTTGGATTTTTAAAAAAGGGAATTTATTAAGTTGTAAGTTTACAGTAGGTCATGAAAATGTCCAAATTGAAGCAAGGCTATAAAAATGTCCAATCTAAGGCATCTGGGAAAGATATCTTGGTTCAAGAAGGCCCATGACATTCAGGGTTTCTCTGAATGACGATCTTTTGTTTTGAGGAGCAATTTGAAAATTAGTATGACAATTCTATCTCCTAGATTTTCCAGGTCCATTTCAATTTCCATAATTCAGATCCATTGCCAGATACAGGTATTCATTTTTGGCTTAGAAAATAAGGTTATCATATGAGTGTGACATAGAGATATAGTTGTTTTGAGCTCTGTTTGGAAGGTGCAGTAGGAATTCAAGCTTACTGGGGAATGTGGAGACCAGGGTCTACCTTGGGGTCCTGACCTTGTCATCATCATCCTCAGCTGGAAATGAACAAATAACCTAGCTATCAGAGCACTCAGATACCACTTTTCTTACCTAAAGTCTATCTTAAGTTCCTCTTTTTTTTTACTTTTTAAAAATTGTATGATATAACACATATACAAATCAAAGAAAGAAAAAAGCAATAGTTTTCAAAGCACTCTTCAACAAGTGGCCACAGGACAGATCCCAGTGTTTCTCATGGGCTACCATACGATCCTCTCAGATTTTTCCTTCTAGCTGCTCCACAATATAGGAGGCTAGAAGGAATAAATATTTTTTATCATCACAATCAACTTTGTAAAATTTTGTGTGAAAAATAACATATATGCTAAAAAGCAAAAAATTTCAAAGCACATCACAACAATTAGTTGCAGAACAGATTCCAGAGTTTGGTATGGGTTACAATTCTACAATTTTAGGTTTTTCCTTCTAGCTGCTCTAAGATACTAGAGACTAAAAGAAACATCAATTTAATGGTTCAGCAACCATATTTGTTTGTTAAACTCTATCTTCTCTGTACAACTCCACCATCACCTTTGATCTTTCTATCCACTTTTTAGGGGTATTCGGGTTATGGCCATTTTAACTTTTTCATGTTGGAAGAGGCTGTCATAATGTGGGGTAGGGAGATGGAACTAGCTGATGTTGTGGAGAGGCTGGGCCCTCTAGGTTTCATGACTTATCTGGTCCAGAGACATATCTGAGGTTGTAGGTTTCTAGAAAGTTACCCTAGTGGATGGAACCTTTGTAGAATCTTATATATTGCCCTAGATGTAAAAGATACAATAAGATATTGAAGGGACTTTTTGTGAGAACCACCACATTTTCAATTGCACTTAAATCCTGTAGGTTTTAGGTCTGAATTTACAGGCAGACAGGCATCCTGCTACCACAAGAAGCCTGAGAATGAAGAGGCACAAAAGAGTAGAGACAAACAACAGAGGGGAACAGCATCCTGACAACTTCACTTGAGCCTCTGCACCAACCCTGTTGCCTGATTGCAGCCCTAATCCCAGACTTTTCAGTTATATTAGTCACTATAGTTTACTTTTATTGTTTGTTTGTATAAACCAGAAAAATTGATTCTAAATGAATCTTCACAAATCAAGTGGGTTCCTCAATGCTGTCTCCTTCTACATTATCCCTCTAAACCTATATTTACTTCTCTGTGCCTCAGTTTCTCCTTTTTAAAAATAAATAAATGATTGCAACTATAGAGAGGTACAAAGATTAAACACATCATACATATGAAACTAATAGCCCTGTACAATATATAGGTAAAAAAAAAAATCACATGACAACTTTTCTAAATTAAATTAGAACTGCCTCCAAGCCTTCATTTACTAGTGTGGGAAGACACAGTATCAGTCATTATTGTGAGCTCTTGTCCCTCTTTAATGTGGTAAAATCTGTCAAAATTACCTAGGAAGGATTGCAGACAATCTTTGGTGTATCGTGGTTGCTACCGGGAGGCTCCTTCGGTAAGCCCATATGTTCATTTGAAGGCAGGATGTCCCACAACCTCTCTGCCACTAGCTCTGGAAACTGATGTAGCTCCCCAGATCACATGTTTGTTCCTCCCACTAGGGAGCGCCCAGCTAAATTCACCTCCCACACAAAAGCCTAGAAGGAGTCATATAACAGAGACCTCTCAACTTTCGTCTTGGGCCAGGAAACACAAAAACAACCAGCAATCTGTATTAGGCAGCCTTTGAGATGCCCCCAGCGATATCTTGCCTCTTGATACTCATTCACTTGAGTAATCCCCTCCCACCGAGTGTGTGCTGGACCTACTGACTCACTTCTAATGACCAGAGCACAGCATATGTGATTGAATGTCACTTCTGAGATAGTTTATAGAAAGGTGGTGAGCTCTAGCTTGTCTATTCTCCCTCTCCATCACTGCTCCAGGGAAGCCAGCTGCCATATTGGGAACTGCCCTATAGAGAACCCATATGACAAGGAACTGGTGTCTAAGATGACAGCTAAGAGGTCCCGAAGCCTGCCAATAGCTGCGTGAGTGAGCTTGGAAGCAATGGATCCTCCCCAAGACACACAATGAGATGGCGGCAATCCCAGCCGAAACTTGAGTGCAGTCTTGAAAGTGACCCTGAGCCAGCAAAGCAGCACCCACATGCCTGACTCACAGGAACTGTGAGAAAATAAATGTGTCTTTGTTTTAAGCCACTAAGACGTGGAATAACTTGTTATGTATCAAAGGATAGCTAATAATACACAGCCTGTAAGACCAGAAGCTCAGAATTTCCTGGAAAAGAGGGCAAAAATTACCTATTCATCATTCTGAGGGTCTCTTTTGGTGGGAAATAGAAAACAGTACCAAATAGTTTGCGATAAATGCAAAATGCTTGAAGCTGTGTAAATAGCTGCAACAGCATTTTCTAGTTAGGGAAATGACTACCTCTTGTCATCATCAAACTCCTTCACACACCCCCTGTGCTAGTTTGAAAGGATATATGTACCCTGGAAAAGCCGTTTAATCCTAATCCCATTTTGTAAAGGCAGCCATTTCTTCTAATCCCTATTCAGTATTGTATGTTTAAACTGTAATTAGATCATCTCCCTGGAGATGTGATTTAATCAAGAGTGGTTGTTAAAGTGGATTAGGTAGAGGCATGTCTCCACCCATTTGGGTGGGTCTTGATTATTTTCTGGAGTCCTATAAAAGAGGAAACATTTTGGAGAAAGGAGATTCAGAGAGAGCAGAGCAGAATGACATAGCCATGAGAAGCAGAGTCCATCAGCCAGCGACCTTTGGAGATGAAGAAGGAATATGCCTCCTGGGGAGCTTCATGAAACAGGAAGCCAGGGGAAGAAGCTAGCAGATGACGCCATGTTCACCATGTGCCCTTCCAGATGAGAGAGGAACCCTGGTCATGTTCACCATGTGCCTTTCCAGATGAGCGAGAAGCTCTGTCTGTGTTTGCCATATGCCCTACCATTTGAGAGAGAAACCCTGAACTTCATCGGCCTTCCTGAATCAAGGTGTCTTTCCCTGGATGCCTTTGATTGTACATTTCTATAGATTTGTTTTAATTGGGACATTATCTCAGCCTTAGAACTGTAAACTACCAACTTTTTTAATTCTCCTTTTTAAAAGCCATTCTGTTTCTGGTATATTGCATTCCGGCAGCTAGTAAATTAGAACACCCCCTAAACTCAAGAGTTAATCAGCACCATCCCAAGTCCCTCCAATAAATGGATGGGACAGATACTAATGTTCAAGGAAGAGGGGAAGGACCCCAATTGTGCTTCCCTTCTTCAGGGTACCCTCTTTTGAGATTCCTGGGGTCCCCTCTCTCCGACTGGGAAAATAGTTAACTTTGAGGAGTCTCCTAGTTCACTGGCTTTAAAGGAAGTCTCTGATTTTGTTTGAGGGAGCTCTTCAGCCTTCATGTCTCCCTGGACTCCTTGATACTTGGTGGAATTCTCCCTTCAACTGCAGCATCTTTAACCTTGGCATCCTGACTTTTCTGTGGCTGGAGGCTTGTGAGACACAATTCCCACTCTTATCTTGACTCATTGCCTGCCAGCGCTGGATGAGTTCTCAGCTCTGGGTGGCCTTTATAGGCCCCGGGACAGTCTCAGGCTGCCAGGTTTGGTCCGTGATGCTGGGTGTGAACAGATGAAAGGTCTGTTTGTTCCTTTCCCCAGTTGACTCATATCAGAGCAGGACCCTCTCAGGGCCATCTGGCCTTCCTCACCTATGAGTGAGCAGTCAGAGAGAGGACTGCCCAAGGAGGGGGCTAAATATTTTATCATTTTGTTTCCCTGAACTGCCTTAGGGTTTCTTCTAAGGAACTTGAGCTGCAGGATAGCACAAGTAATGCAAAAGTCTCAAATAAGGAAGTTCTTTCTCTACATGATCCTCAACGAATGGTTCAGTCAGGAGTTCGCTTAAGAGGGACTCAACATTGCCAACCTACAGGACATGGCTCAGACTCCAGCCTCTGCTCAGCAGCCTTCAGGGGTCAGCCCTGCTCTCCACATCAGCCTGAATGCAAAGGCTTGGGCCAGGGGCAGGGTGGGGGGGCCTGATATGGGAAGGAAGTTGGTGACCATAGCAGCTAGGCATTTAACAGAGTTGTGATGCATTTGTGCATTGGCTCTGGAGAGCCATTCTTGTGTCTTTTCCCTTCTCTTTCCAACTCTGCATTCAGCGTCTTCATTTTAGTACCTTGAAATCACCTTTGAATGGAATACTTTCAATTTTATTCTTTGGTCATAAACTGCTGAAATCAAGCACTGTGTTCTTTCCTGGTTTTGATTTTCTCAATTCTCTGCTAATGGATAACCTTCCTTACCATATAATGAAGTACTACCAATTCCTTTCTTTGCCTGTTCTCTCCTGCATCTGTAGCTTCTCTTAGAACCTCACCTCTAAAGAGTTACCCTTCATTGCCCTCTCCTTCCATACCTACTCTTTCTTCACTTCAGGGAGTTTTTCTGTGCAGAAAACATCCATCCACCCATTGACAAAAGCCTCTCTGGCTTTCTCATTTATGGCTTATTCTGGTCCTGACTAATCTTAAAGGCCCCACGACTCCCATGTGTTAAAATACCCTTCAAAGATTAAGAAAAGAGTAGTTGCAGGAAGCCTTTCCAGGTGGGAAAAGGGGCCTATAAAAATATTTCATCGACTGGGATTTCTCAAAAATAGGAATGTCATAAAAGACAAAGAAAGGCTGAGGAATGTTACAGTTTAAAGAGGATTAAAGAGACACGAAAACTAAATCTAATACGTGATCCTACACTGGATCCTGCAATCTGGAGAAAAACAGTGCTCTAAAGTTCACTCCTGGGTAAACTGACAGATTTAAAGTACAAATGATAAAATAAATGAAAATCCTGTAACAATGATAGATTAACCGAATTTAAATTTACTGGAAATTCACACTAAAGTGCATAACAGTAAAAGGCTATGCTGTATACAACTTACGCTCATACATTCAGGAAAAAATAATAATTTGTACACATAAAGAAAACACAAATGAAACAAAGTGTTAAACACAGGTACATTTGAGTGAAGGGATTTTTGTCATTTTTCTATATGCTTATTTCCAAATAAAATGTTTTTAAAAATTGCCCATGGACAACCTGGGCAATTCAACCTGAAGTTCAACCTTCCCTTTGAGATCTTATGACTTTTATTTTGACAGTGTTCAAAACCACAAAAGTGTGCACTTCCAACTATATGTAGCTATATCAAGTTTTGTCCAGAATCCTAACATTAAGAATACTGAGATTTTCTATGAGAGTTAGACAAAATACTGAAAAGGAACAAAAAATAAAATGAAATAAAAAATATATACAAAATACCCCACATACATACACAAACACAAAGAATCATTTTTACAGCAAAGTATAGATTTTTGGCACTGAGCACATTTAAACAAGTGAGTTTAAATTTGTGCTCTGTCACATGCTAGATGTGTGTCTCAGGATAACATTTTACTTCTCCATATCACTCTCCTTATATGAAATGTGGAGATTAAAATATCTAGTTTAGCAGGTTATAGTTAGTAGAAAAGACATTACATTTAATCCATATCTTTTCTATTGTAATAATGGCACTTAATAAATGACAGCTATGTTCAAGTATACTAATAGAATCAATGAAGAGCTTTACTGGGCCTGAAATTTCCTATTCAGAGACAACTAGACTCTAGTCCTTGATAAACTGACCCAATTTTGCCTGATACCCTGCCTCTCAACTCCCTTTCCTGAGGAGACACACTGTTTTTTTTGTTGTTGTTGTTATTTTTGTTTTTTAATTTTATCATAGAAGGTTTCAAATGTACACAAGAGTAGAGATGAAATTATATATGGCACCACTCAACTTTAACATTTCTCTTTATTTTGCCATCTGTGATACCCTCCAAGATTTTTAAAATCACACGAACTGCTAAATTAAACAATTCGCCACGGCTCTGAATCACCCTCTCAAACTGTCTCTATCTCTCCATTCTTCGGCTTTTACCCTCAGAGGGACATGCTTTCCCCCAGCAGATTTACATACCATTCAGGATGGCTGTTCACTGAGCTTTATAGTCTTTATACAGAACTAGTCTTTATAGTTCTGCCTTGGGAATGTTAGCTCATTACTTATGAGAATAAAAACGTTCGCCATTTTGAATCTGGATGACAGTCCTGATGATACCATCAAAAAGTAATAATCTCAGTATTTTGGAGGTCACCCCCTGAGATGAGATGTGCAGTGATGCCACCTGATAGAGCCAGGTTAATTGTGAGCCCAGAGGGGGCTCCCTGTGGCAGCTTCAGACTAAGTACGTGTCTTCCTGGCTTCCAGGGTGAATCCCAAGAAGCAATAAAGCCTCGGTTGTTGTTGTTTTTAATTAATTTAAAAAACTTTTTTTAAATACCAAAAAAAACCCAAACAAACACAAACATTCATAACTTTTGATCACTCTGTTCTACGTATATAATCAGTAATTCACAATATCATCACATAGTTGCATATTCATCATCATGATCATTTCTTGGAACATTTCCATCCATTCAGAAAAAGAAATAAAAAGAAAACAAAAAAAAATTCATACATACCATTACCCCCCAACCCTCCCCCTCACCAATCACCAGCATTTCACTCTAAATTTATTTTAACATTTTGTTCCCCCTATTATTCATCTTTATTTCATATGTTTTACTCATCTGTTGATAAGCTAGATAAAAGGAGCATCAGACACAAGGTTTTCACAATCACACAGTCACATTGTGAAAGCTATATCATTTTACAATCATCTTCAAGAAACATGGCTACTGGAACACAGCTCTACATTTTCAGGCAGTTCCCTCCAGCCTCTTCACTACATCTTGACTAACAAGATGATATCTATTTAATGCATAAGAATAACCTCCAGGATAACCTCTTGACTCTTTCTGGAATCTCTCAGCCATTGACACTTTATTTTGTCTCATCACTCTTTCCCCTTTTGGTCGAGAAGTTTTTCTCAATCCCCTGATGCTGAGTCTCAGCTCAGTCTAGCGGTTTTCTCAATCCCTTGATACTGAGTCTCAGCTCATTCCAGGATTTCTGTCCCACGTTGCCAGGAAGGTTCACACCCCTGGGAGTCATGTCCCACGTAGACAGGGGGAGGGTAGTGAGTTTGCTTGTTGTGTTGGCTGGAAAGAGACGCCACATCTGAGCAATGAAAGAGGTTCTCTTGGGGGTGACTCTTAGGCCTAATTTTAAGTAGACTTGGCCTATCCTTTGTGGGGTTAAGTTTCATATGAACAAACCCCAAGATCGGGGGCTCAACCTATAGCTTTGATTGTCCACACTGTAAAGCCTCAGTTTTGCCTGCTGTCTGTTCTTCTACTTATTTTCCTCTCTATTTTTTGCATTTTGAGTTTGTTTACAACCACTAAGTAATTCTCCATTGGTGACACCAGTGATTGGGAATTTGATTTTAGATTCTGACCATTAGGTGACTCCATAACTGAACTAGTGAATTATAAAGATTTATTCTCTGTTGGCTGAGAGATGAAAGAGGATCTGCCTATTTTGAGCTCAAATAAATTAAGAATTCAAGGTCCGTCAGAAAGGGGAACAACTGTTTCATATCCAGACCAGCGAGCCTTTTGTATTTCTGTGTTTATTTTTGACTCGCGATTAAAATTTTGTAGCTCTGACATTTTAAACTTTCTATATGTTTAAGAGTCTAGTTGTATGAGTGTGTAGTGTTTTCCTATGTCAAGACAGTAGTAACAAATTAGACTATAAAGCTACTTAAATTTAATGAGTTCTCTTCTGATTGACACTTAGAGGTAAATAAGCACTTATATACATCAGATGTTCCTAAAATTTCCAGAATATAAGAAAGTTGAACTCAAACTTTAAGTGGGCTAGACTTAAATGAAAATTATTCTTACAGAAACTTATGTACCAATGTTTTAAGAAGCTAGGTTCACATGATTAAGGAAAATCTTTGATTAATGTAGTTAATTCTGTCTTGATAAAAACAATTATATTGAAGACTTCATATCAAAAGAAACAAGAAGTCCAGGAAAATGGAGAAGAAATACTTTTCCTTACTCATCCCATTGTGTACTACTAAAATCCTTTTATATTTTGTCCCAAGAAAGGGACAAAATATAAAATGTCTAGACATAACATTTAAACATTCCCTCAATTGGGGATGTGTATCAGACCACCTACGGAGTCATAAAAATAGTCATAAAAATCCAGGCCCTACTTGAGACTTATTGAATCTCTTTCTCTTCTTGGTATGAAAAGTTATGTCTCTACAGTATTACATCTGATTTCTGAAGATGCTTCCTCTACAAAATTATTTCAACTATGTTATAAATCAGATGTAATATTGAATTCCTCATAAACAGTCTTACTCATTAACCTTAAAGATATTTTGTCTCAAAATTCTTGAATGGCTTTATTATTTTTGTTTTGCATGCTACAGAAGCAACCAATTTGCCTTGCCAGTTGCATTATTCTTATTATAAAGCTTTATCAGACCTTTCACATTGGAAAATTATCAACAATTAATTAACCATAGCCATTAAGTCTCTATCATCTCCAGATGATTTCTAGTTTATTCTGCTGTTTGCCCAACGGCTCTATTATAAGTGACCAGCCAGAGTTTGTAGCTTCGGCAAAGAACGATAAATTCAGAATTTCCTGGAAAAGAAGTGCACAAGGTAGCACAAACTATGGACACCTCAAAAAAAGACACTTTAAGCACAGGTTTCTAAGCTGGCATTGCTTCAACAACTTTCAGACTGTACCACTGAACTGAGTCAGGATTTCCAGAACTGTTTTGTTTCAATGGATGAATTTTATTGCATCTTTAAAACATCACAAATATGTCTTAGAATCATCTGGTATTTTGTTGGTTCTATAACTGGAGAATTCGTAGCTCTTCGTCATCAGCCTGCTGAACTGTTCCTTTTTCAGAGACATAAATACCTTCCAAAAGTGTTCTGGTATCCTTGTTTATAACTGCTGTGGCTTGCTGAATTAAGGCAGTTCAATGAGTTCCTTCAAGCATTAACTTATCTTCCTGGGGCTAAGATACTGAACAAGCCACAGCTGGCGTCATCTGAACCCCGTGGATGCATTCTTCACCCAAGAAATTTGAATCTCAACAAGAGACCCACTCTCCTGAATAACAACATTGATGGGGAAGTGAGAGTACCCAGACCTCATCTCGGAAGGAAAGTCCAGACTCACATCCTTGATTGCCTTCTGTGTGAGACAATAGGCAGTGTGAACTGTAACCACTTCCTTTCTATTTCCCCCACCATTTGTCAACCTGAAGCGTCTTCTCTTTCTTTCCAAGGAGACTGAGTTCCATATCGGTGGGATTGAAGTCCCTCCACAGGGTCCCTCTGGGGCCATTCACAACAACCATGGGTCCCTTCAGTGTGAGGTCAACATTTTCAGGAATGTTGACATTTTTGTTAAGAATGGTCATGCTGGTAGTAGGTACGGCAAACACAAAAGAACTTACAGAACTTTTTTAGTGGAGAATCAGATGGCTTCCTGAGATAATTTTGTCCAACTTTATACTTGTTTTTACGGATAGGATTCCTTGCCATCTTTGGATAGCCATTGCTGGAAGTCTATGCTGGTTTATTATAGAGCAAAATCTAACAATTGCCCAGAAATAATAGAAAGTTCTCAATTTGGCCACTGATAAGTTTTTATTTCAAAATTATGTTTTCAAGATTGTTGTACAATCGACAAGTAAACACAATACTTTTTACAGTAAGATACAAGAAAATCACTTTAAAAATACATGCCTAAGTCAGAAGAGCTATATTTTTGTTTTGTCTTGTTTTGAACACCTATAATATTCACTGTGTCCACTAAATGCCAGGCATTGTGTTACGTCGTTTATGTAAATAACCTGTTCAATTCTTAGAGAAGGAACTCTTATTACTTTCATTGCATAATTGAGGATATTGAGGCTCAAGGAGGTTTAAGTAACCTGCCCAAGATCACAAGGAATGCAGGGAAATTTTAAGAAAAGAGTTTGAAAATTTCCAAAAGGATCACTTGTGTCTTGAATTGAAAACTAAGTATTGTCTAGCATAAACTTCAAAGTTACCTGATTTTACGGGTTCCTTGAGCTTTCCTTGCTTTTGTGCTACTTACAGCTCATAACTGAGAGCAATGCAATGACTCTCAGCCAGAGACAGGCATATATATTTTGTCTGATGAAAGGTGAATTGATTTCCCTCCCTACTTTGAAGAAACCAGTTTTGCATCTATTAAGCACATTCATTTGAGCATTTATGATAACCTATATATGGCTGCTTTTTAGATTTTCCTTTGAACATCTAACTAGTTCTCTCATTAATGAATGAATTCAAAATCTTTGATATTTTAAATTTGTAGGATATTCATAATTTTACCTTTAACACATATTTATCTATTCACATTATATAATATCTATGTAGAGGAGAGATTTACACTCTAATAACCCAGTTCTTGAGCCTGGCTCCTAACCAATACACCTTCTATGACAAGTTCTTTGTGTTCACATATTTTAGCTTTTGTAGCTTAATTCGTCTCTTACATCTGAAATTTCTCATTTCTTTTGTCATTATCAAGCCCATCTCCAGTCTTTTGAAGGACTTTTATCTGGGTGGTATTGGGGGGCTGAAACAGGGGGGCTGATCTACTTGTTATCTTTAAGAGAGGTTCCAATAAAATTGGAATTTGCAAAAAAAAAAATCATTTAATCACATCTGCAGAAACAGAACCCCTCACTTTGGTAAAAGAGCCCATCTAGAAGTCATTATTTTCTGATTCTGCTTCATCTCCTCCCCATCACATTTCTGAAACTTAAGATCCTCAGGATGCAGTTTATTCATTGAAATAAGTCTTCAGTGATTTTAAAGCTGCTCAAACCACAGGCAGTGCTGCATTTGTCTTGTTTTGTTTTAGTAAAAAATTAGTCACTGAGTAAAGCATTTGTTTCAAACTGCTAGAAACTTATCTACGTTTTTGACTAAATTTGGTTCAACCAAATTTCTCAGTTCACTAATACATAACTGGATAAATAACAGTTTAAAATTCTGTACAAATTTTTAAAGAAGATAAGTTCCTTTCCCTTTGAAGTTGCAGAGGATATTTTAAGAGAAGATTAGGTAGATAGGTAGGGAAATGATAGATGGATGGACAGACAGAGAGATTTACATTCACATATAATAAATGTTACGGATGGTATAAAGATCTTCTGATATACAGAATTTATTCATAAGTCTAGGACTTTTTGATTAAATTCTTATGTCATTTTTATCTAAAGGAAAAGAAAAACATTAGCTTCCTGGGCACAGCCCAGTAATAACTTATCAATAGTAATTTCCAATTCATTATGTGACACTTTCCCTTGGCATACTGGTGATAGTGATAGCTGAAGAATATGGTGACCCTGGATGAACTTAGCAATCTACTCTTTACACTTAGTTCCCAGGACATTAACCAGACATCAGTTCTGCCTACAGGAATAAGATAACAGAATAGCATCATGAACACCCTGTGGCTCAGTGAATCAGTGGCTTCCTCCTCAAAAGACAAAAATTTGAAAAGAATTATGTGGACCCTGCACGTAAAAGCTTGCACATCGATATCTAAAGCTAACCACTGATGCTGGAACAACAAGATGTGCTTGAGACAACACAGGATTGAGAAATTGCTTATGCCACTCTCACAGGATCCACCACCATCACTGATCTGATAAGAATAAATCATGTGGACATTACTTAGCTTTTTATCCCTATCCCTTCTCACAGCCACACTTTGAACAGGTTTGGGGAAGATTCTTCCATTTCCTTGCAAAGTGTACTTGGAATAAATCACCTTCATACTGAGAGACATGTTTTTACTTTATCACGCCGGGCAGAGACATAAATAGTTGTTTTTATTTGTTTTTACAGATAGGATTCCTTGCCATCTGGAAAGGCATGGAAAATGACCATGCTTGTGGTAACAACAGATATAGTTTTGTTATTCCATTAACGTTATTGAATCTACTTCATATGTTTGTAGTTTCTGACCTAAGTTTTCCTTATAGTCCTGAGCTAAGTGTGGTGGAACAGGCAGCAGACATTGTCTTCAGCCCTTGGAAACTTAGAGTCTAGAAGGAAAGAAAATATATGAGCACAGTATATTGAAATGGCATTGCAAGGAGTAAGTATATGATGAAGGGCTAAATGAGTTGGAGGCAGAGTGGTCCAGTCCCAGTTCTGCCACTAACTAGATATGGGATTCTAAGCAAGCCCATCCCTTAATCTCCATGGACATCATTTTTTTATATTTAAAATGAGAAAGCTGAGTTATGATGTTAAAAAGCTGAAGTATTTGAGGTATTACCTCAAATAAATTTCTCGAATTATTGTAGAGTCCCAGAAGAGGCAGTGTTTATTAAGGGATAACATCTCTATTGTTGAAGTCAAAGGAAGTATGGAGAACAGTGGGGTTTTTGCCACTAGCCACCTGCCTGTTAAGTTTTGTTTGACTGTGATTATGCCATTCCCAATTCCAAGGTGTCCCGAAAGCATCATCCCAATGGCGCCTCCCCTTTCACGGTGATTAGATGAGGTCATCTCGGGTTTAAACTAATCCACCTCCGGGTGCCTCGGCCTCTGGGATTGGTTCAGGGATTGGCCAATCAGAACAAAGCATCAGGCTTTACTAGGAATTCTGGGATTCAGATGCCCTTCGTCGTCCTGGTCAGTGTGAGAGCCTAGGAACGCTGCAGCTATTTACAAAAAGAAGAAACCAAGCAGGCACCACGGAGGGCAGAGGCAAGAGACTGATGGTAAAACAGAGTGAGAGCTAAGTGCAAACCTCCTAGAAGCCTAAAGTAAGAATTCAGGTAGCCAATCCTAGAAGATTAAGTACAACTTGAATAGGGAAATGGAGAAGAGAGAACAGTAACAGTGGGACATGTGGCAGGAATCTGAGGAGAATTTGGAGTATCTCAACGACGGCACTTGTCATTATTTTTAACCTGTCTTCCTTTGCTAGGCTAAAGCAGAAAACTTCTACTCTTTTGATATTAAACATCTAAATTATAACGATATTGATCCTGTGGCTGAGGTGGCTGTGCAGGTATGGATTTAGGTTAGAGGCATGACGTGTCCCGGTTCTCAAAAAGCTCACACACTGACCATGGGGCCCAAAAGTTTAGAAACCACCAACTACAGTAGCCCAGCTCCAGGGACTGCAGAGGGGAGGGAGAGTTTAGAGGAAGGAGTTCTTTTTTTAACTCCTACCTGAAAGGCATTATCATCGATATGGCAGAGAGAAGGAAACTAAGGTATGTTAGCAAGAATATCACACACCAGGTGAGACAATTATTGATAAGCCATTATTGCTGTGTCGCCAGGAAGCTCATGTTTCACTTTTCCTTTAAGCTTTCCTTTAAGGATCACAAACACAACAGCAGGAAGTAACATTCTCACTTGAACCCAGGTCTGTCTGGCTTCAAACCTGGCTCTAGATTCTCATTCTCTCTGTGTGTTGTCTGTAGACCAGCAGTGTCGACATCATCTGGGAGCAGGGCCAGCTACATAATTTGCATGACCCATACAAAACAAAAATATGAGTTCCTTGTTCAGAAATCAAAAAATAAAATAAAAGTGTCCTTAAAGATACTGATATGAAAAGCTTTCTCCCTTCTTCCACAGCCTCTCAACTTTTCATGGAGTTTTATATTTACTATTTACTATGATTTTAAGTAAAGAAAAATTAAGATTTTAAATTATTAGTATGGCTATATTACTCATCTCTACTCATTGTGCAATGCAGTTTTAAATGCCAAGATATAAACCTTTAAGGTAAGAACATTCCAACTGATGCAGAATCAACAAAATTGCACAATTTGTACTTTATTTCTAGTGCATGCATAGGATTTTGTTCTTACCCGGTCAATGGAAACAGTGCATAAAAGTAACTCAACTACTTTTATTTCACTTCTGAATAAGTACACATTCCTTCACACTTGCTACCTTCGACTTCCTGATGATTAAAGAATGACTACAAAGAACAGGGACTTCCCCTCTCCCATCTGCAGTACGTGTGGTTGGCTGACATAGGGAAGTAACACCGAAAGGGTATGATGGGACACCCTCATCGTCGGT
Source organism: Tamandua tetradactyla (assembly GCF_023851605.1). NCBI lineage: Eukaryota > Metazoa > Chordata > Mammalia > Pilosa > Myrmecophagidae > Tamandua > Tamandua tetradactyla. Next base: position 107,042,372 of record NC_135328.1, on the reverse strand, counting down.
GTTTCTTAGAAGGCTATTGCCTGTGTTCTGTGTTCTCAGGCAGCGGTGCCATCAAGTCATAGCCCACATCACCCTGCACTCACTTTGAGTCTCACTAAACTCGCACTCATTGTGGGTGCAGCAGAATTCCGTTCTCATGGGGCACTGCAAACAATGTGTGCACGTGGGACAGCACATATGCAGAGTCATATCCTGCCTCCCAGACTTGACACTGACTTGACTCTTAGGCTGGGCGAGCAAAGATTCCCCTGGCATGCCCAGCCCCTCATCCTTCCTCTTTTGTGCTTTCTCTGCAGCACACCCACTTCTCCACCTCCCACCCTGGACGCTATGCCTGCTGATTTTTATGGAAACTTATTTATGGGCCTATGTTGAAATCTCAGGTTTCATCTGCCTTCCAACCAAGGCCTTTGTATGTTCCTGAAATCCTGTTGCAAGGGAGAAACCTCAAAGAGTTTCTAATGGGAGCCTTCCTTTTCAAAGCAGATTTTAGTGGCTGAGTCAGAGGCTCAGCCCCCCAAAGAGATGAAAACCTTGTTAATTTATATGTCAGTATGTAACTGGGGTTCCTTTCTTATTGGGAATTCAAAATCAAGAATCTCATTTTCCCTCTGTGATTGCAATTGAATTCCATATATTTCCCTAGTTTGCTAGCTTTAAATTTCCCAGAGTGCATGAAGAATCACAGGATTCTTCTCTGCTTTTTTAAAAAAAGATTTTTCCTGATAAAAGGTTAGGAAAAAAAAAACTCCCTGAAAAATGTTTTTAAAAAGAAGAGGGGGGATTGAATTTTCTTTAACATTCAAGGAGTTCTGAAGAATAATAACTTGAGAACAGTAGTTAAATCAAAATTAGGAACCTCCACCTTCTTCTTGTTTCATTTTCAGCCTCAGAAATATAATAGAATCACCCTTGAGTGAAAATAGAATTGCCCCTCAACTTGTGACCAAAGTTTTATTGCACCTCTACGTTGCAAGCCAATACAGTATTTCCTTAGGTAATTGTGACTCTTCTCCTTCTGTGTGGAAAAGCCTGGGAGAAAGGCAAAAAAATGAGGAAGGGAAGGGAAAATACAAAAGGAAAGGGAACAGGAAAAAGTAAAGGAAGGGAAGGGCAAATTTTGAAAAGATGCCAGTTGCTCCTTTGTTGGGATGGCCTCCTTTTCTTCCACATTTGCATTGTCAGGCACACCAGAAAGCGCCATCCCAAGGGTCAAGCTTATAGAAGGTGACATCGGCTCCCTAGCTACTTGCAATTTGTCAGAACTTTGGTGGCTTTCAGAAACCTCTGTTCTAAAGCCAAACTTGTATGTTTCCTGCCGAACCTGGAAATGTGTACAGAAAGGAGAACCTGGGGTGAAGGGTGGGAGGGCGCAGAGAGGAGGTGTGACCCACACTCCTGAAGAGCTTGGGCTTTCAGCAGCCCCCCCTCTTTCCCCCTACAACCAGGGAAGGACCAACAAAGAGACAGCTACTGGCTAGCCCCTTGGGGATGCGTTTTTACCGCATAACCACATGTTGTGAAATGTTTCCATACACAGCGTACCACCTGCATTCTCCTTGGGGTCACCAACATGGGACACTTGGTAGCATGAGTGACAGTGACATTTTAAATTTATGGGAAATACAAAACCCCCTTTGTGAGCATGGGTTTCAGCTGCGGCCTCGGGTAACAAGAGTTGAGCTAAGTTTTCTTCTTTTCCTTTTCTTATCCATTGCTTCTCTGGCCAAGGTGCTATCAAGTAGCCTGGTGACCCACAGGCCGACAGAGGGAGGGGGCGATGAGAAGCAAGTTACTTCACCAGATGGATAGTGGGGGAGTTTCAGCAGAAAGCAGCTGCTTTTCCAAAGCTAGATCCAAATCAGGTTCAAAAAATTAAGTCCTGCTTAACTAGCTGTACTCCTAGAGATGTAGATCTGGATTGGAACAGAAAGTGGAGAATTCCCACTTCCTTCACTCCATTTCTCCAGGGCCTGAATCTGGGAGGTTCTAGAGAGGAAAGTCCTCATTATCTGAGGTCAGAGGCCGTGGTAATAGTCTGACCCTGTGTAATGGAGAGTTAAGAATTAAATAATTATGATCACTGAATCATTACACAAATGCCTTACTTACTTTCTCAAAAATGGTAAAATGACCAAATAGAAATGCCCGAGGTTGCTGAACTATGGCTCAGCTGCCTTGATCTTTGATAATGATTGTATAGCTTTATAGCCTTTACCCTGTGATTGCAAAAACCTTGTGACTGTATTCTGCAAAGATGTGGAACAGGATAGGTCGAGTTCACTGCTACTCCAAGGAACAGCTAGAGAAGGGACAGGAAGGGACAGCGATTCCAGGATGGAAATGACCTGGGAGTGTTTTCTACACCACATAGGGAGGTCCTGGTTGCAAAAGCTGAAGAATTGAGATGCAGAAAACCACTGACCGTCCAGCCAGTGTAAACTGTCTGGGGCATCCAGTAGGCCCAGGACTCTCAGGAGTGCATGGGTGGGGAGATGGGGATGAGGAAGTAAGCCAGGACACATTCCTTGAGCAAGCTACCCTCACACAGGCTGCCCCAACCCAGAGATCGTGATTCCCGCTACATCCCAATCACCTAAACACCCTCACCTGCCCCCTTGCCGCACACCAAGCACTGCTGCCCAACAATCCCCCCCATTCCCCACTTTCCCCACCCCCTGGCTTTGGCTCCCCTTCCCCACCATGTGCACCCCCACCCTACACCTCAGCCTCACTGGAACATGCCTGCCCTAGCCCAACCCACCTCTCCCACACAAGAGCACTGTCTCGCCCCGCCCCTTCGGAGACGTATGCAATTGCACGCAGCCCCTTGGCCCCCACCTCCCCTTCCCTGCTCCCTGCAGTCAGTCACCCATGATCCAGGCCACCATTGCTTACCTTCATAGCTAGGACACACACACACCCAGCCCATACAGGCATGCAACGCTGCCCCAAGCTTTGCACATGCATACGTCAGTTTAAGGACCTCCCAGATATGCACATACACAAGCACGCATCCAAGCCATACCCCCTAGCTCTGGATGATTACCTGTGCATCCAGGCCACACCTGCCCCAACCCCAGCCACAACCCCAGCCGGCTGCCCCTAAGCTCTGTGCATGCACACATCAGGGCCCCGCCCCACAGACCCTGCTCGTTCAGAGCCACATTCTTCTCACTGGGTACCCACGCACCCATGCACCAACCTCCTGACCCCTGCATCCCAATCCTCTACCTCGCACACATGCACACCCCAGCCCCCGGCACAAGTGTCCTGCTCCCATACTTGGCAGGTGTTCATGTGCGCATCTGGCTATGTAGCCCCCCCTGCACACATGAGCCCCCTGGCTCAAACCCTCTCTTGTACCTGCATGCCTGTGCCAAGGCCCAACCCACCCAACATCACCCATTCCTAAACCATGTCCTGCAACCCCTGCAACATGTGCCCTGTCCGAACACACTCGCACATCTGCATCTGGGCTCCCGGAACCCCTCCACCTGCGCAAGGACACACACATGACCTGCTCTCCATGTGCTGCAACCTCTGCGTCACCTACTCCACACCTTGTACTCACCCACAGCCTGCTTGCACACCAGCCCCCATGCTTCTTCTCAGCCTCCCCCAATGTACCTCCTGCTGCACCCTACCTCTGTGTCCCCCACACTGTGCCCTGCTCCTGTGCTCCAAGGCCTTTCTGTGTTGCACCCCACCCCCACAGCTCTTGCACTGCAGCTCCCTGACCCTGTACCCTGCACCCCAGGCTCACAGGTGCCAGCATAGCATTCCCGACCCATGCATATACCAGGCTTCAACACATCGCTGCACTGTTGTGCCCTATATCCTGCTCTGCATCCATTCTGCAAATATAAAACTTTAGTCCACTGAAGGCAATCAACTTCCAAAGTAATCCTATCAAGCTATTTACATGACTCGAAGGATCACTAAGCATATCATGATGCAGACAGATATAGCTCAGCCTAACGACCAAATTAAAACACTGGTGGAGACACAGAATTTTTTTTTTGAGACACAGACTTTTGAACAACTGATCAAAGATTCTCATATAACTCTACTAAATAAAATAAATGGGATGGCTAATGACATAAAGGAGATTTTTTTTAAAAGACAGTAGAAGAGCATGAAGAGGAATTTGAAAGAATAAATAGGAAAATATCAGATATCACAGAGATTAAAGATGCAGTAGACAAAATAAAAATATATACTGGAGACATACAATAGCAGATTTGAAGAAACAGAAGAAGGAATAAGTGAACTAGAGGACAGGGCAACTGATTTTGAATGCACAAAAGAACAAATGGCAGAAAAGATGTAAAAATTTGAATTGGACCTCAGGGAAATGATGGGCCAAACAAAGTGCACAAATATAAGAATCATTGGTGTCCCAGAAGGCAAAGAGAAGAGTAAAGGGCTAGGAAGATTAATTCATGATAATGGGAGAAATTTCCCAGCCCTTAATAAGGACATAAATATGCAAATCAAAGAGGTTCAACAAACTTCAAATAGAATAAATCCAAATAGGCCTTCCCTAAGACACATACTAATCAGTCCATCAAATGTTGATGAGGAGCAGAAAATGCTGAAAATGGCAAGAGAAAAACAATTACTACTGTTCTAGTTTGTTAGCTGCTGGAATGCAATATACCAGAAACAGAATGGCTTTTTAAAAGGGGAACTTAATAATTGCTAGTTTACAGTTCTAAGGCTGAGGTAATGTCCCAATTAAAGCAAGTCTATAGAAATGTCCAATCAAAGGCATCCAAGTAAAGATACCTTGGTTCAAGAAGGCCAATGAAGTTTAGGCTTTCTCTCTCATGTGAGAAAACACATGGCAATTATGGTCAGGGATATTCTGTCATCTGGAAAGGCATGTGGCAAACACGGCATCATCTACTAGCTTTCGCTCCTGGCTTCCGGTTTCATGAAGCTCCCTGGGAGGCGTTTTCCTTCTTCATCTCCAAAGGTTGCAGGCTCACGTACTCTCTGCTTTGTGGTACTGCAACATTCTCTGCTCTCTCTGAATCTCTCATTCTCCAAAATGTTTCCTCTTTTATAAGACTTCAGTGAACCAATCAAGACCCACCCAAATGGGTGGAAATACACCTCTCCTAATCCATCTTAACAACCACTCTTGATTAGGTTTATCTCCAGGGAGATGATCTAATTACATACAGTATTGAATAGGGATTATTCTGCCTCTATGAAACGGGATTTTGATTAAAACATGGCTTTTCTAGGGTACATAGCTCCTTTCAAACCAGCACAACTTCATACACGAGATACCACATAAGACTGAGTTCAGACTACTCAACTGGCACTATGGAGGTGAGAAGGCAGTGGTATGATATATTTAAGATTCTGAAAGAGAAAGACTTCCATCCAAAAATTCTGTACCCAGCAAAATTCTCTTTCAAAAGTGACAGAGAGATTAAAAATTTCACAGATGAACAAATGCTGAAAGAATTTGTCAAGAAGAGACTGGCTCTACAGAAATACTTAAGGGAGTTCTGCTGACTAAAAAAAAAAGACAGGAGAGATTAGGTCTGGAGGAGGACAGAATTCAAGAATACTAGCAAGGGTAATTTAAAGAACAAAAAAGAGAAAGAGGGAAAAAATATGTAGGTCTGACAAATAAAATCCAAAGGATAAGATGGTAGGTTCAAAAATAGCTTTTACAGTAATAGCTTAGAATGTTATTAAGTGGTAAAGCTGTATCTTTTACCACTAAAAGACACAGATTGGCAGAATGGATTAAAAACTATAATCCAGCTATATGAGGTTTACAAAAGACTCATCTTAGAAACAAGGACACAAATAGATTGAAAGTGAAAGGATAGAAAATGATATTCCACGCAAGCTGTAACCAAAAGAAAGCCAGAGTAGCTATACTAATGCCAGACAAAATAGATTTTAAATGTAAAGACATCATAAGAGACAAAGAAGGACACTATATATTAATAAAAGGAACAATTCACCAAGAAGGAATAACAATTATAAATGTATATGCTCCTAATCAAGGAACTCCAAAGTATGAGACAGACAGAAGGGAATGATAAACATTTCAACAATAATAGTAGGAGATTTCAATACACCACTCTCCTCTATAGAGAGAACATCCAGACAGAGGATCAGCAAGGAAACAGAATTTAAACAATTTGATAAATGAAGCACATGAACAACAGACATATATATAGGTCTTTTCACCTCAAAACACCAGGATATACATTCTTCTCTAGTGCTCATGGAACGTTCTCAGGATAAATCATATGCTGGGACACAAAACAAGTCTTTATAAATTTAAAAACATTGAAATTATTCAAAGCACTTCCTCTGATTACAGTGAATGAAGGTGGAAATCAATAACCACTAAAGAGTGAGGTCTTTCACAAATAAATGGAGATTAAATTACACACTCTTAAACAAACAGTGGATTAAAGAAAAAATGACTAGAGAAATCACAAGCTATCTGGAGATGAATGAAAAACAGAATACAAAAATAAAGAATTTATGGGATGAAGTAAGAGCTGTTGTGAGAGGGAAATTTATTGCCCTAATTGCCTACATTAAAAAACAAGAAAGAGAAAAAATTGAAGACCTAACAGCTCACTTGGAGGAACTTGAAAAAGAACAGAAAACTAACTGCAAAGCAAATAGAAGAGGAGAAATAGCAAAGATTAAAGCAGAATTAACTGAATGGGAGGACAAAAGAACAACAGAAAGAATCAATAAAGCCAAAAGTTGGTTCTTTGAGAAAATCAATAAAATCAATGGACCACAAGCAAGGCAGACAATGAAAAAAGAGAGAAAATGCATATAAACAAAATCAGAGATGAGAGGGAGGTCGTTACCATAGACCTTGAAGAAATTAAAAAAAAAAAAAACTCAGAAGAGGATACTATGAACAACTATACCCCAACAAACTAGACAACTTAGATGAAATGGACAAATTCCTGTAAACACATGAACAAACTACATTGACTTAAGAAGCAATAGAAGATCTCAACAAGCCAATCAAAAGTAAAGAGATTCAAACAGCCATCAAAAATCTTCCTACAAAGAAAAGCCCAGGACCAGATGGCTTCACAGGAGAATTTTATCAAACATTCCAAAAAGAACTAACACCAGTTCTACTCAACCTTTTCCAACAAATTGAAGAAAAAGAAGTGCTATTATGCTGGTTTGAAGGATTACACACCCAGGAAAAGCCATGTTTTAATCCTGATCCAATCTTGTGGGAATGACCTTTTCTTTTCATTCCTTTTCTTTTTTGCATTGGCAGGCACCAGGAATCAAACCTGGGTCTCTGGCATGGCAGGTGAGAACTCTGTCACTGTGCCACCCATAGCCTGCACCAAACTTTTATTTTAATCCCTATTAAATAATGTAGGTTGGAATCTTTTGATTAGATTATCTCCACAGAGATATGGCACATCCAATTGTGGGTATTAATTTTTTGATTGGATGGAGATGTGACTCCACCCATTCCAGGTGGTTCTTGATTAGTTTACTGGAATCTTTTTAAAAAGGAAGCTTTTTGAAGAGAGCCACAAGAGAGTCAGGAAACCCACAAGAGCCCACACTGCCAGACACTTTGGGAGATGAAGACGGAAAACGCCCCTGGGGGAGCTTCATGAAACAAGAACAAGTGTTTTGTTACCATCACCACCATCCATTTCCAAAACTTTTCAAACAACCCAGATAGAAATTCTGTAAAATTTAAGCGTTAAATCCTCATTTCCTATCCCCCCAACTGAGGCTCTATAACCTATATTCTAGATTCTAACTCCATTAGTTTGTGTATTCTAATTATTTCATAATGGTGAATTCATAAAATATTTGTCTTTTTGGGTCTGGTTTAACTCACTCAGTGTCTTCATGTTGCATGAGTAATAACTGCATCCCTTTTTAATGCTGTATAATATCCATTGTGTATATATATTGGGCACCGACAGAAACAGGGAATATATATGCATATTCACTTTTTGTTTATCCATTCTTCTGTTGATGGTGATTTGGGTTGCTTCCTTATTTTGACAATTGTGAATAATGAAGCTGTGAACATCAGTGTGCAAATACCTGTTCAAGTCTCTGCTTTCAATTCTTTTGGACATATACCTAGTAGAAGGATTGCTGAGATAGCAGAGATATGGTTTTAGAATATTTTCTCCCATTAAGTAGGTTGTCTTTTCACTTTCATGATAAAGTCCTTTGATGCCCAAAAGTTTTTGAGGAGGTCCCATTTATCTGTCTTTTCTTTTCTTTTGTTACTTGTTCTTTGGATGTAAAGTCTAAGAAATCATTGCCTAACAAGATCCTGAAGAGGCTTCTGTTTCGGTTTGCTAAAGCTGACAGAATGCAATCTAACACAAATGTTTTGGCTTTTTCAAAGACAGGCTATTAGTTTACACATGTACAGTTCTAAGGTTATTAAAGTGTCCAAATTAAGACATCAAGAAGATAACTTCTGGGCTTCTGGGTCAAGATGGCGGCTTAACAACGTGTGCATTTTAGTTAGTCCTCCAGAACAACTACTAAATAACCAGAAACAGTACAGAACAGCTCCCAGAGCCACGATAGTGTCCGGACACACAGCGTACCCCAGTCTGGACCAGCTGGACAGGCTGCGAGCACCCCCAGAACCGTGAGTTCCCAAAGCTGTGGCAGCCAGCGCCCCTCCCCCACAGGCCACTTCCCAGAGGGGAAAGGAAAGGACTTTACCAGCAGCAGGGACTGGGCCCAATCAAACGCCAACTGTGGAACTAATTAACAAATTCTGACTACTAAAAATAGGCACCCAGCTTAGGTGAACCTGATCAAAGCAGAGGTTGCTCATTTTTGCCCCGGCGCCAAGGGGGCATTACTGACAGAAAAAAGGGCAAAAAAAAAAAAGAAAGAAGGAAACAGAGGTTTTTGGGGCTGTGTATCTACAAAGGCTTGACTGCCTCTGGATACAGCGGCAGGACTTTTCAGGCTGCAGCTGCCCCAGGCATAGGCAGAAGTGAGCTCTTTTGGGGGCTTATCTGGAGTTTGTGCCTTCCCCAGGGAGGGGTGAAGCCCCACCCAGGTGGAATCCCTCGATCAAGGAATTCAGACCCCAGGACTTGGTAATTTGAAGCCATTAAAACCAGCCTACAACCTCTCCTCTGTCTCCACCATGCCCCCAGCAGGGAGAGTCTGCCAAAGTTAAAGGTACCCCATCATCTTATGCTGGTGGGACCTGCAGTCAGACAAGCGCCACACACAGGGCAGGATAAGAAAAACAGAGTCCAGAGACTTCACGGGAAAGTCTTGCAACCTGCTGGGTCTCACCCTCAGGGAAAACCGATGCAGGTGACTCTTTCCTCCTGATAGGAGGCCAGTTTGGTCTGGGAAAATCTGGCTGGGGTCTATAATATCTAAGTAGACCCTCCTAAGTGTGTGTGTGGGGGAAGGCACCACACAAGCAGGGCAAGAAACAAGAAAACAAGAACTGAAAAATTCTCCTCTGTTAAACAAAACTTAAGCTAAAGGTCCAGATAAAGCTGAACAGAATGTCAAGGAACAGATAGACAACAAATTCATCCAGCAAGAAAACCCTAGATAAAAGAAGTGAAAGCAATCTCCAGAATAAACTAATTAAGGTAATTAAATGCCTAGATGCCAGCAAAAAAATAACAAATCACACTAGGAAAATTGAAGATATGGCCCAGTCAAAGGAACAAACCAACAATTCAAATGACATACAGGAGCTGAAACAATTAATTCAGAATATACAAACAGACATGGAAAACCTCATCAAAAGCCAAATCAATGAATTGAGGGAGGATATAAAGAAGGCAAGGAAAGAACAAAAAAGAAGAAACTGAAAGTCTGAAAAAACAAATCACAGAACTTATGGGAATGAAAGACACAGTAGAAGAGATGAAAAACACAATGGAAACCTACAATGGTAGATTTTGAGAGGCAGAACATAGGATTTCAAAACTGGAGGACGGAACATCAGAAATCCGACAAGAAACAGAAACTATAGGAAAAAAAAAGGAAAAATATGAGCAGGGACTCAGGGACTTGAAAGACAATATGAAGCACATGAATATACGTGTTGTGGGTGTCCCAGAAGGAGAAGAGAAGGAAAAAGGAGGAAAAAAACTAATGGAGGAAATTATCACTGAAAACTTCCCAACTCTTATGAAAGACTTAAAATTATAGATCCAAGAAGTGCAGCATACCCCAAAGAGAATAGATCCAAATAGACACACTCCAAGACATTTAATAATCAGAATGTCTGAGGTAAAAGAGAAAGAGAGGATCTTGAAAGCAGAAAGAGAAAAGCAATCCATCACATACAAGGGAAGTCCAATAAGACTATACACAGATCTCTCAGCAGAAACCATGGAGGCGAGAAGACAGTGGGATAATATATTTAAATTATTAAAAGAGAAAAACTGCCAGCCAAGAATTCTATATCCAGCAAAATTGTCCTTCAAAAATGAGGGAGAAATTAAAACATTTTCAGACAAAAAATCACTGAGAGAATTTGTGACCAAGAGACCAGCTCTGCAAGAAATACTAAAGGGAACACTAAAGACAGATGCGAAGACAGAAGAGAGAGGTGTGGAGAAGAGTGTAGAAAGGGAGACTATGAGTAAAGGTAAAAAGAAGGAAAATTAGGTATGACATATAAAATCCAGAAGGCAAAATAGTAGAAGAAAGTATTACCCATGCAGTAATAACACTGAATGTTAATGGATTAAACTCTCCAATCAAAAGACATAGTCTGGCAGAATGGATTAAAAAACAGGACCCATCTATATGCTGTCTCTACTCAAAGGACACAAGGCCAAGGACACAAATGGACATTTACACACCAATGTTTATAGCAGCATTATTAACAATTACCAAGAGATGGAAACAGCCAAAATGTCCATCAACAGTTTGGCTAAACAAACTGTGACATTTACATAAGATGGAATATTATGCAGTTTTAAGACAGAATAAAGTTATGAAGTATGTAACAACATGAATGGACCTTAAGGACATTATGCTGAGTGTGATTAGCCAGAAACAAAAGGACAAATACTGTGTGGTCTCACTGATATGAACTGACATTAGTGAATAAACTTGGAATATTTCCTTGGTAACAGAGACCATCAGGAGATAGAAATAGGGTAAGATATTGGGTAATTGGAGCTGAAGGGATACAGATTGTGCAACAGGACTGAATATAAAAACTCAGAAATGGACAGCACAATATTACCTAACTGTAATACAATTATGTTAAAACACTGAATGAAGCTGCATATGAGAATGATAGAGGGAGGAGAGCTGGGGCATAAATGAAATAACAAAGAAAGATAGACAATAAAGATTGAGATGGTGTAATCTAGGAATGCCTAGAGTGTATAATGATAGTGACTAAATGTACAAATTTAAAAAATGTTTTTGCATGAGGAAGAACAAAAGAATGTCATTACTGCAGTGTGCTGAAAATAGATGGTACTTAATAGTTTAAAATTTCAACTAATGTGTGAGACTAAAGCAAAAAATGTTTATTTGGTACAAATCTATACTTTGACTAGTGCATCTCCTAATATAACTTATATGTAGATAGTTGATTGAACACCTCAAGTACATGGAAATTTGTATAGGACGTGAGATTTTGTTGGTTTGTCCAGGTGATGCTCTGATGATTCCCAGAGTGATTTGATCAGTGAGTGGGAAAGTATTTGCAAAGTCCCCTTCGGGGAATGGCGAGAACAGGAAAAAACTCAACTTCCCCAAGTTGAATTCCTGATATTCTCACAAGCAGTGTGGACAACCAAAGCTATAGGCTGAACCCCCAGTCTTGGGGTTTGTTCATATGAAACTTAACCCCACAGGGGATAGGTCAAGCCTACTTAAAATTAAGCCTAAGAGTCACCCCCAAGAGAACCTCTTTTGTTGCTCAGATGTGGCCTCTCTCTCCAGCCAACACAGCAAGCAGACTCACCACCCTCCCCCTGTCTACAAGGGACATGACTACCAGGGGTATGGACCTTCCTGGCAGCATGGAACAGAAATCCCAGAATGAGCTGAGATTCAGCATCAAGGGATTGAGAAAAATTCTAGAATGAGCTCAGAGCCAGCATCAAGGGATTGAGAAAACCTTCTGGACCAAAAGGGGGAAGAGTGAAATGAGACAAAGTGTCAATGGCTGAGAGATTCCAAACAGAGTTGGGAGGTTATCCTGGAGGTTATTCTTATGTAGATATCACCTTGTTGTTCAAGATGTAGCAGAGAGGCTGGAGGGAACTGCCTGAAAATGTAGAGCTGTGTTCCAGTAGCCATGTTTCTTGATGATGATTGTATAATGATATAGCTTTCAAAATGTGACTGTGTGATTGTGAAAATCTTGTGTCTGATGCTCCTTTTATCTACCTTGTCAACATATGAGAAGAACATATGGAATAAAAATAAATAATAGGGGGAACAAATGTTAAAATAGATTTAGTTTGAAATGCTAGTGATCAATGAAAGGGATCAGTAAGGGGTATGGCCTGTAAAACTCTTTTTTTTCTGTTTGTTATATTTTTCTGTTGTCTTTTTATTTCTTTTTCTGAATTGATGCTAATGTTCTGGGAAATGATCATGATGATGAATATGCAACTATGTGATGATATTGTGAATTGCTGAGTGTATGTGTTGGGAATGTTTGTTTGTTGTAATTTTTTTTAATTAATAAAATTAAAAAAAAAACCAAGAAGATAACTTCTCAGAGGAAAGACCACTGGCATCTGGGGTTCCTGTTACATGGAAAGGCAGATGGTGATGTCTGCTGGTCCTTCTTTCCAAAATGTCTCTGGGTTTCTAAGAACCCTTGCTTGTTTCTCCTGGGCATTTCTTTTCTTTCTTTAAGAATCTCTGGGCATTTCTTTTCTCTCTCTAAATGTCTCTGGGCTCTCTCTGCTTTTACTGTCTTTTTATCCTTTCACGAAGAACTCCAGTAAAGACGATTAAGACCCACCTTGAATTGGGTGAGTTGCATCTCCAAGGGAATAATCCAATTAAAAGTCCCACCCACAACAGATCTGAACCCACAAGAATGGATTAGAATCCATTCTTTTCTGGGGTCAATAACAGTTTCAAAGCAGTACATACTTCCCTATAGTTTCTTCTAGTAGTTTTATGGTCCTCTTTCTCATATGTAGATTTTTTATCTATTTGGAATTAATATTTGTATGTTGTGTGAGATAGGGGTTCACTTTTATTTTTTTGTATATGGATATCCAGTTCTCCCAGCACCATTTCTTGAAGAGACTATTCTTTCTTAATTGAGTGAACTTGGCAACTTTGTCAAAAATCAGTTGGCCATAGATGTGTAAGGGTCTATTTCTGAACTCCCAATTCAGTTCAATTAGTCAGTATGTCTATCTTTCTATCTTAGACCTAATTTTAAGAGGCTTGACCAATCCTTTGTGGGGTTAAGTTTCACATGAACAAGCCCCAAGATTGGGGGCTCAGCCTATAGCTTTTTTGTCCACACTGCTTGTGAGAATATCACGAATTCAACTTGGGGAAGTTGAATTTTCCCCCTTTCTCACCATTCCCTGAAGGAGACTTTACAAATACTTTTTTATTCACTGTTTAAATCACTCTGGGATTTATCAGGGCATCGCTCTGGACAAACCAACAAAATCTTATGCCCTACTCAAGGTTCCATGTACTTATGGTGTTCAATTAAGCTGTCTACATAAGTTAAATTAGGAAATGCACCAGTCAAAATATAAATTTTGTGCCAGATAAACATTTCTTGCTTTAGCCTCACACATAAGTTAAAATTTTAAAATGTTAATTACCATCTATTTTCAACACCCTGCAATATTGACATTCCTTTGTTCTTCCTCATACAAAAATATTTTAAAATTTGTACATTTAGTCACTTCCCTTGTACACTCTAGGCATTCCTAGATATACCATCTCAGTCTTTATTGTCTATCTTTCCTTCTGATTTCATTTGTGCCCCCAGCCCTCCTCTCTCTATCATTCTCACATCAGCTTCATTCAGTTTACTAACATTATTGTATTACAGTTGGGTAGAATTGTGTTATCCATTTCTGAATTTTTATAATCAGTCCTGTTGTACAATCTGCATCCCTTCAGCTCTGATTACCAAAATCTACCCTATTTCTATCTTCTGATGGTATCTGTTCTTAGCTGAAATTCTCCAAATTCATTCATTAATGTTAGTTCTTATCAGTGAGTGTGCTGGTTTGAAAGGACGTATGTCCCCTAGAAAAGCCATGTTTTAATCAAAATCCTATTTCATAAAGGTAGAATAATCCCTATTCAATATTGTATGTTTGAAACTGTAATCAGATCATCTCCTGTAGCTGTGATTTAATCAAGAGTGTTGTTAAGCTGGATTAGTTGATGACATGTTTCAACTCATTTGGGTGGGTCTTGATTAGTTTCTGGAGTCCTATAAAAGAGGGAACATTTTGGAGAATGAGAGCAATTCAGAAAGAGCAGAGAATGCTGCAGCACCATGAAGCAGAGAGTCCTTCAGCCAGCACTTTGGAGATGAAGAAAAATGTCTCCTGGGGAGCGTCATGAAACAGGAAGCCAGGAGAGAAGGCTAACAGGTGACCATGAGCCTTTCCAGATGAGAGAGAAACTGCGACTGTGTTCGCCATATGCCTTCTTAGATGAGAGAGAAACCCTGGACTTCATTGGCCTTCTTGAACCAAGATATCTTTCCCTGGATATCTTTGATTGGACATTTCTATAGACTTGTTTTAATTGGGACATTTTCTCAGCCTTAGAACTGTAAACTAACAACTTATTAAATTCCCTTTTTTAAACACCATTCCATTTCTGGTATATTGCATTCTGGTAACTAGCAAACTAGAACAGTGAGACGATACAGTATTTGTCCTTTTGTGTCTGGCTAATCTCACAGAGCATATGTCCTCAAGATCCATTCATGTTTTTACATACTTCATAATTTTATTCTGTCTTACACCTGCATAATATTCCATCATATATATATGCCACTGCTTGTTTAGCCACTAATCTGTTAATGGACATTTGGCTGTTTCCATCTCTTGGCAATTGTAAAAAACGCTGCTATGAACATTGGTGTTCAAATGTTTGTTTATGTCCTTCCCCACGTGTCCTCTGAGTTGATATCTAGCAATGGTATTGCCAAATAATATGGCAATTCTATACTTAGTTTCCTGAGGAACCACCAAACTGCCTTCCACAGCAGTTGTACCATTTTACATTCCCACTAACAGTGGATAAGTGTGGTTCTTTCTCCACATCCTTTCCAGCACTAGTCATTTTCTGTTTTATTGATAAGGGCCATTCTGGTGGGTATGAGATGATATGTCATCATGGTTTTGATTTGCATATCCCTAATAGTCAGTGGAGTTGAACATCTTTTCATATGCCTTTTGGCCACTCGTATTTCCTCTTCTGAGAAGTGTCTGTTCATGCCTTTTGCCTGATTATTTATTGGGTTGTTTGTCCTTTTGTTGTTGAGTTGAACAATCTCTTCATATATTCTGGATACTAGACTCTTATATTCTAGATACTAAATGATAGATCATTTCCAAATATTGTCTCCCATTATGTAACCTGCTTTTTACTTTCTTGACAAAGTTCTTTGATGCACAAAAGTGTTTAACTCTGAGGAGTTCCCATTTATCTATTTCTTTCTTCAATGCTCACGCTTGGGTGTAAGCTCTAGGAAACTGCCTCCTATTATAAGATTTATAAGATATTTCCCTACATTTTCTTCTAACAGTTTTATGGTTTTAGATCTAATGCTTAGGTCTTTGATATAGTTTGAATTAATTTTTGTATAGGGTGTGAGATATGGATCCTCTTTCATTCTTTGCATGTGTATACCCAGTTCTGTAGGTATAATTTATTGAAGAGACTGTTCTGCCCCAGGTGAGCTACCTTGACTGCTTTATCAAAGATCAATTGTCCATAGATGAGAGGGTCTATATCTGAACACTTTATTAGAATGCATTGGTCAGTATATCTATCATTACACTAGTACCTTGCTGTTTTGTCCACTGTAGCTTCATAATATGCCTTAAAATCAAGTAGTGTGAGACCTCTGACTTCATTTTCCCTTCTCAGGATATTTTTAGCTATTCAGGGCACCCTGTCCTTCCAGATAAATTTGATTATTAGTTTTTCTATTTCTGAAAAGTAAGTTTTTGGGATTTTAATTGGTATTGCATTGAATCTATAAATCAATTTAGGTAGAATTGACATCTTAATTATATTTAGTCTTCTAATCCATGAATATGGCATGCCCTTCCATTTATTTAGATCTTCTGTGATTTCTTTTAGCAATTTCTTGAAGTTTTCTTTGTATAGATCTTTTGTATCCCTAGTTAAATTTATTATTAAATATTTTATTCTTTTGTTGTAATTGTAAACGGAATTCGTTTCTTGATTTCCCCATCAGATTGCTCATTACTAGTGTATAGAAACACTACAGATTTTTGGGTATTGATCTTTACCCTGCCACTTTGCTGTACTCATTTATTAGCTCTAGTAATTTTGCTGTGGATTTTTCGAGGTTTTCGACATATAGTATCATATCATCTGTAAACACTGAGAGTTTTACTTCTTCTTTTCCAATTTTGATGCCTTGTATTTCTTTTTCTTGTCTAATTGCTCTGGCTAGAACTTCCAACACAATATTGAATAGCAATAGTGATAGTGGATGTCCTTGTCTTGTTCCTGATCTTAGGGGGAAAGTTTTCAGTTTTTCACCATTGAAGAGGATGTTAGCTGTGGGTTTTCCATATTCCCTTTATCACATTGAGGAAGTTCCCTTCTATTCCTATTTTTGAAGTGTTTTCAACAAGAAAGGATGTTGAATTTTGTCAAATGCCTTTTTTTCTTTTTTGCATCACTCTAGATGATCATATAGTTTTTTTTGCTTTGATTTGTTGATATGGTGTATTACATTAATTGGTTTTCTTATTTTGAACTATCCTTGCATACCTGGGATGAATCCGACTTGGTCATGGTGTATAGTTATTTTAATCTGCTGCTGATTTGATTCGCAAGAATTTTGTTGAAGATTTTTGCATCTATATTCACTGGAAAGATTGGTTCAACATGAAAAAGCTAGAATGGCCATAGCCCAAACACTCCTAAAGAGGGAGAGAAAGATTAAAGACGATGGTGGAGTTATACAGCTGTGGTCAGGTTTAATAAATTAGTATGAGTGCTCAATCAGTATATTGATATCTCCTATAGTCTCCAGTACCTTAGAGCAGCTGGAAATAAAAACTTAAAATTGTGGAATTATAATCCATACCAAACTCTGAAATCTGTTCTACATCTAATTGTTGCAATGTCCTTTGAAATTTATTGCTTTTTTGTATATATGTTATTTTTCACAAAAAATGAGAAGAAAAAAAGTATTTTGTTACAAATAATATTAAAGATTAGATTTAAATTTTAAAAAAACCTTTTGACTGTCCCCACATGTACCCCTTTATCCTGTTTTTCAACCTTATAGTCATATGATCACTAAAGGCACACCCTAATGTTTATTAATAAAGAACTTATGTCAATCTCGAAGTAAACCACCCCAGTTTCTAAGCTACCTAAACTATCTTACTACATGAAGCTTGATCTAACCAAAATTGCCCCCCCTAGCATGCGCAGCAGCCTAAACCTGAAGCTAAAAGTGATCTATATCCCATTATAATAATAAAATCACAACCATCATAATATTAAGATGGCCATTTTCTTATATATTTTCTGGCACTAAACATGTAATCAACCTATGCATGCTCAATAATTAGATCATCTCTAACTTCATCTGGAGCCATTGTGCTCCTAAAACCTGCCCAACTTTTTATTTTTTTAATTGTGAAAAATAACATATATACAAAAAAAGCGATACATTTCAAGCATACCACAACAATTAGTTATAGAACAGATTTCAAAGTTTGGTATGGGTTAGCTTCATAATTATAGGTTTTTCCTTCTAGTTGCTCTAAACACTGAAGACTAATAGAAATATCGATATATTGATTCAGAGGTTATATTCATTTGTTAAATCCTATCTACTCAGTTATAACTCCACCTTCTCCTTTGATCTTTCTCCCAATCTTTAGGGGTATTTGGACTGTGCCCATTCTAACATTTTCATGTTGGAAGGGGCTGTCAATAATATGGGATGGGGGATGGAACTAGTTGATGTTCTGGATAGGTTAGGCCCTCTGGGTTTCAGAACTTATCTTGCCTAGAAATCCATCTGGAGGTTGTAGATTTCTGGAAAATAATCATAGTGCATGGAACCTTTGTAGAGTCTCAGATAAAGCCTTAGATATTCTTTAGGGTTGGCAGGAATGGGTTTTTTTTGTTGTTGTTGTTAGCTTCTTTTAATTGTATGGTATAACATATATCCAAAGCAAAAAAAATAAAATGAAAAAGCAATGGTTTTTAATGTACTCTTCAACAAGTGGTTACAGGACAGATCCAAGAGTTTGTCATGGGCTGCTATACGATCCTCTCAGATTTTCCCTTCTAGCTGTTCCAGAATATAGGAGGCTAGAGGGCTTAAATTTTTTTATCATCAAAATCAACTTTTTTCCTTCTTTTTTTTGTGAAAAATAACATATACAAAAAAAGCTATCAATTTCAAAGCACAGCACCACAATTAGTTGTAGAATATATTTCAGAGTTTGACATGGGTTACAATTTCACAATTTTAGGTTTTTACTTCTAGCTTCTCTAAAATATTGGCGACTAAAAGAGATAACCAATTTAATGATTCAGCATTCATATTCATTTGTTAAATCTTGTTTTCTATGTATAACTCCACCATCACCTTTGATCTTTCCATACCTCTCTTTAGGGGTGTTTGGGCTATGGCAAGTCTAAATTTTTTGTATTGGAAGGGTCTTTCACATATGGGGTAGGGAGCTGGAACTATCTGATGTTCTGGAGAGGCTAAGCTAGGTTTCAGGACTTATCTGGACCAGGGACCCATCTGGAGGCTGTAGTTTCTGGGAAATTATTCTAGTGGCTGGAACCCTTGTGGAATCTTATATATTGCCCTAGCATTCTTTAGGATTGGCTGGAATGGTCCTGGTTGGGGATTGGCAGCTTATGATGGGTAGCAAGGTCTACCTGAAGCTTGCATAAGAGCCACCCCTGAGTAGTCTCTCAACTCTATTTGAACTCTCTCTGCCACTGTTAGTTTATTAATTACACCTCTTTTCCCCATTTTGGTCAGGAGGGAATTGTTGATCCCACGGTGCCAGGTCTGGATTCATCCTGGGGAGTCATCTCCCACGTTGCCAAGGAGACTTTCACCCCTGGATATCATGTCTGCAATGATTTCACTTGCAGAGTTGCTCCCCATCTTTTGATACTATAAAACTATCAGAGTTACTTCAGTTCAAGGAGACAGATTTTAGGCCTATAGGCCAACTGATCTCCTTCTTTGCACTTAGCAATAAACTCTCTCTTTGAAATCCTGGTGTTGCAGGAATTGGTGATTTGAGTATCAGGCAGAGAACCACCCCACTTGTGATTGATATCAATTGTGTCAAATCCTGTTTCTTTCCTTGGGTAAATTATTTAACTTCTCTGAACCTCAGTGTCTTCATCTATAAAAAACAGGGGCAATGCTATCAATCACCTCATTGGCTTTCTGAGATATATCACTGTGAAAATGTATGCAATGGCCTAACAACCTAGGAGGAGCCATCACTCAGAAGTCCAGACTCAGATATTTTCAAAGAAGTGTGAGTCACAGAGTTGGTGACCCACCAAGTGGTTCAATTCCTGCAGAGCCCAGAGGTCTGGAGGGCAATCTACAGCCCTGATTAATGAGTGGGCAGGTACACACCATTGTCTTGTGTGAGCAACACCTTCCCTTTCTTCTTGTCCTGTTTCACTCTCCCTCCTCTGCCCATTTCTAGCTCCTTTTATTCTCTTTCCTTCCCCCCAAAATTCATCAGCTCCACTTTTTCCTTCCAGGGCAACTTCAGAAAAGTCACTGCATGACGTCAGCCTCACTAGCTCTTTCAGGGCAGTGGAGAGGATAAAAGAGATGCTCTTTAAGTCCTCCTACCCCCTTAAAAAATTTATTGTAATGAAAATATAATATAAAAGTTGCAATTTTAACTATTCTAAAGTGTACAATCCAGTGTTGTTAATTATGTTCACAGGGTAGTTCTACCATCACCACCATCCATTACCCAAACATTTTTATAATGCAAAACAGAAAAATTATACCCATTAAGAAATAACTCTCCATGTCCCCACCTCTCAGCCCCTAGTAATATCGAATAAACTCTCTGCCTTTATAATTCTGCTTATTCTAGATACTTCATATGAAAGGAATCATACAAGATTTGCCCTTTTGTATATGGCTTATTTCAGTCTGGGTAATGTTTTCAAGGTTCATTCATGTTGTCGCATGTACAGAAGTTCATACCATCGTACAGATACAGGTAATAGTACATTTTGTTTACCCATTCATGTGTTGATGGACACTTGGATTATTTCCATCTTTTGGCTACTATAAATAATGTTGCTTTGAACATTGGTATACAAGTGCCTGTTTGAGTCCCTATGTTCAATTCTTTTGGATAAATACCTAGGCATGGAATTTCTGGGTCATATGACAATTCTTTGTTCAACTTTTTGAGGAATCTGAGTCTTTTTTTTTTTTAACTTTTGTGAAATAATGCATATATACAAAAACTAACAAATTTCCAAGTACATTTTAACAAGTATTTATTGAACAGATTTTAAAGTTTGGTATAGGTTACAGTTCCATGATTTTTTCTTTTCTCTTCTAGTTGTTGGAAGACACTAGAGACCAACAAAAATATCAATAGAATGATTCAGCAGTCATACTCATTTGTTAAATCCTATCTTCTCTGTTACACTCCTCCTTCTCTTTAAATAACATATATACATCAAAACAATAAATTTCAAAGTACATCACAACAATTAGTTGTGAACTGATTACAGAGTTTGGTATGGGTTACAGTTCCACAATTTTGGGTTTTTATTTCTAGCTGCTCTAAGGTACTGGAGGCTAAAAGAAATATCAGTATAATGATTCAGCACTCACACTCATGTGTTAAACCCAACCTTCCCTGTATAACTCCATCATCTTTGATCTTTCTCTCACTCTTTAGGGTATTTGGGCCACACCCATTCTAACTTGTTCATGTTGGAAGGAGCTGTCAATAATATGGGATAAGGGGATGGAACCAGTTGATGTTCTGGAAGGGCTGGCCCCTCTGCATTTCAGAACTTATCTGGTGCAGGGACCCATCTGGAGGTTGTAGGTTTTGGAAAGCTACCTTAGTGCATGGAAACTTTATAGAATCTTATATAATGCCCTAGGTATTCTTTAGGATTGGCAGGAATGGTTTTGGTTGATGTTTGGCAGCTTAATAGATAGCAATGCCTAACTGGGCATGTGTAAGAGTGACAGATGTTTTCTGTCATATAGCAAAGCGCACGGTGGTGTTTTCTCCTTTTTATTCTGGGGGTTCCACTGATGAAGGGGGTAGGGGGAGGAAACTATTGGATGTTTCCTTTGGCCTTTTTTATAAGGCCTCCAGTAATTGGATTAAGACCCAGCCTGATTCGGTTGAGCCACATCTTAACTGAAGTAACCTCATCCAAAGGTCCTATTTACCCTGGGTTCACACCCTCAGGAATGAGTTAAGATTAAGAGCATATTATTCTGAGGGATATGAGTCCAGGCCATTGCATGTAAATGAAGAACCACCCCCCCCCCCAAAGAAATACCTCAAAACAAAGGGGGAAGAATGGACATTAGTGTTGGGTGGGGCAAAAATAACTACTATATCTACTGTGCACACAGAATAAAATTAGATGTAATATTTCTTTCCTTTCTATCCATATATTTATTCATTCATTTATTTGGGTACTCACCTTTGAGTATCTAGACCACTGGACATGTAGGCCTTACTTGAAATTGGGGGTATTTAGAAATTGTCATGATGAAATTTTAATTTAAATATCTTATGATAAGTTCAATGATGTAGGACTGACTTATGGAGCAGAGTGGACTCCAAGCACTAAATGGAATCTCCAAGTCTTTCCAAATCCTTAAGGAAATAGTTACATAAGAAAAGACCAAACCAGGCATATTGGATGTTTAGAGGATCCCTGAGATAATGAGCCAGCCCTACAGTTCTCAATTTGGGGTAATTTGCCCTCCAGGGGATATTTGGCAATGTCTGGAAATATTTGTGTTTGTTATAACCTGCTGGTGGGAGGGAGGAGAGAGGGTGGGAACTCTGCTACTGGCATCTAGTAGCAGATGCCATCTAGCCAGGGATGTTGCTAAACATCCTATAATGCATATATATATATATATATATGAGACTCTACAAAGGTACCATGCACTAGGGTAACTTTCCAGAAACCTACAACCTCCAGATGGGTCTCTGGACCAGGTAAGTCCTGAAACCTAGAAAAGCCACCCTTTCCAGGACATCAGATAGTTCCATCTCTCTATTTCAT
The DNA here is from genome assembly GCF_023851605.1 of Tamandua tetradactyla. Classification (NCBI taxonomy): domain Eukaryota; kingdom Metazoa; phylum Chordata; class Mammalia; order Pilosa; family Myrmecophagidae; genus Tamandua; species Tamandua tetradactyla. The sequence goes on along the minus strand of NC_135328.1, from coordinate 107,019,830 downwards.
ATTACTGACAGCCCCTCTAACATGAAAAATTTAGAATGGGCAAAGCCAAAATACCCCTAAACAGTGGGAGAAAGATCAAAGATGATGTTGGAGTTATACAGAGAAGGTAGAGTTTAACAAATGAGTATGATTGCTGAATCATTATATTGATTTTTTTTTTTTAGCCTACAGTATCCTAGAACAGCTAGAAGTAAAAACCCAAAATTGTGGAACTGTAACCCATACCAAAGTCTGAAATCTGTTCTACAACTAATTGTTGTTACATGCCTTGAAAATTGTTGCTTTTTAGTATATATGTTATTTTTCACAAAAAAGAGATAAATATGTATTTCTTCTAGCCTCCAGTGTTTTGGAGCAGCTAGAAGGAAAAATCTGAAACAGTAGAATGGTAACCCATAACAAACAACAACAACAAAAAAATCAAAGCACAGACATACCTCATTCCTGGATGCTGGTTAAAAAGTACAGGTTAAGGGCAACACTAATGGGAAAAAAACAAAAAACAAAACAAAACAAAGCCTCATAGGTTTTACAGACCTGTCTCAAATTAAACCCCAGTATATGCCATCTCAATGTAACTGAGAAATTAAGATTTAACAAATAATTATGACTATATCATTATATAGATGCCTTTTTTCTTACTTTCTAATATAGTCTAGAATAGCCAAAAGGAAATTGAATCCCACCGAATTGCAAATTGTAAAAACCTCAAGACTGGCCCCACCTTGTACCCCCTTATCCTGTTTTACAACTTTAGAGTCTTGGAATCACAAAGACAAACCCCTAATGTTAATGAAGGAATTTGAGTCAGCTCAGAACTAACCATTGATTTGTTATTGTAATGGTTGGCTTAGTTCTACCTTAGCTTCACTCCTTTACACTTGTAAATTGTGGTTACTTATACTTGCTATTGTAATAGTAACACCTCCGTCTCCCCTTGTTTGAAGCCATAAAAACCCTAAACTCCTTAGACTCAGGGAGGCTGATTTTCAGTCCCTAGGCCATATCTAATCTTGTTTTGTGCTGCAATAAACACTTTCTTGCTTTGAAGCCCTGGTGTCATAGATTGGCTGTTATGCATATTGAGTAGTGAACCCCACATTTGTTTGGTGTCACCATCACTCCAAGAGACATGGGTCCCCAGAAATATCCCGATTCAGAACCTACTCCCTGAGCTCTGCCATTTGACCACTTAACTAATGAAGTGATACACAGGATTTACTGAAACTCATATATGTCGAACAAAGTCAGTTCAAGAAAAAGTCACAGAGAGTAGAAAACAAGGATTAATATTTGTGGAGTGCCTACACATGCCAGGCAGAGCATTCATATTTAAAATTTCATCTCAGTCTTATCACTGTGGGTATTACGTCATAATACATTTGAGAGAAATGAAGATTAGAAAAGTTAACTAACTTTCACAACACCATGAAACTAGGAGTTACCGGACCTAAGATTTGAGTTCAAATCTGTCTCCAAGGCCCATGTCTTTTCCTTTGCACTAGGGATCAGGAAACTGTGGTCCTTGGGCCATCTTCTGCCCACTACGATCAGATTTTGTAAATAAGGTTTTATTGGAACCCAGACAACCACATTCTTCTGTTCTATAACAGAATAGTTGAGTACTTGGAACAAGCACACTACAGCCTAAAATATTGACAATCTTCCATATATAGAAGAAGCGTGTTGACTCCACAGCTTCTTATATCCAGATTCCCCATTCTTGTTTCATTTGTCTCTTAAACATGTTTTCTATATGTCTTCTTAGGCAACAGATTTTCATTCTTTCTTTATCAAAACCTACTCAGGAATCCTATTCTCCTTCACACAGAACTGTAAATGACCAATAAAGCTTATTATTTATCCCTCCAAGGAATACTGGCATTTTTAATAGTCAATCAACGCCTAAGGCTGAATGAGTCTGATGGGAATTTTTGGTAGGAATTCTGAGACAATATAGATTGGCTACCAAATTTCTTAAATAAGTTTCAGATGGAGACTCTTCCCTGGGTGTCCCCAAGTCATACAACATACATTGCCCTTTACTCTGCCTTTTTCACACATGGACCATTCAGATAGGACTGGTTTGCCTCCTGATTTTAAGGGCACTGGGGTGGCTGCTGCTTATAATCTGGATCATCACATTAGTCACTGATTTCAGGTACCTCATCTTCGTACACTTTATATCGCAATAAAGATAAGAAAAAAAAAACAGTTTAGAGGAGCTGATGCACTGCTTTGTCAAACGTTAACATTAACCTGACTCTGTATGCAGCAGTTGCCAAAAATAAACAGGTGAAATTATTTACAGCAGGGTTCAGTATTGACTACCAACCTCTCCTCCATCTCCTCTTCTCTCCTGCCATGAGAAGCTGGACAATTATCTTTTATAAAGGATGAAGCCAAGGACATCTTATGTCATTTGGTTCCATACCATCTTTTGATCTCCACTGGCCCAGGCTGTATACATCAGGCTGATTTTGTCCTTGAAGTAGAGCTGATGCAACAAAAGCAAAGCATGCCCAGCTACAGAAGATTAAGGGGTTTGGGATGTATGAGTTTTTCTTTTCTCTTTTATTTTTCTGGAGTGATGCAAATGTTCTAAAAATGATTATGGTGATGAATACACAACTACGTGTTGATATTGTGAACAGCTGATTCTATACTATGGATGGACTGTGTGCGTGTATGAAGATTTCTCAATAAAAATATTTAAGAATTAAAAATAACATAAATTTTTTAAAAAAGCAACTGTGTTCCATGTCATTTGCCTACCTGCAACCCTTTGGCAGCACACAGTCTCCTTCTTGGGTGTGATAAGCTCAAATGTTTTCAGGGATCCAGCAACTAGTATGACTACAAGTTAGAGCTGACAAGTTAAACAATGAGGAACAGTGAGCCTGGGGTGAGCTGGATGGCCACCCTGCTTAAAGGCATTTGGATTTCAAACACTGTGCCAACCATAAAAGCAACACCTACAGGTTGACAACAGTCAGTGAGCAATTAATTTGCTATCTTAGGAAAGCCCTTTCTCACCATGGCACAAAAGTCCCCTCTAACCTGACCTCTGCTGTTTACTCTTATCTCCACCTCTGACCTGACTCACACTTCATACCAGCAACCTGCTTGATTTCTTCTGTGCTTCCTCTCTCTCTGGCCCTGCTTTTCTTTTTGCCTAACTCCTGCCTATTCTTTTCTCAATGTATATGAAAACTTCTTGATCATTCCTTCTTCCTCTAGGTGGGCCATCCTTCCTCTTCTGTGTTGTAATAGAACCTTATGGGGCTTCATTATATTCCCTGCCTTATTTTTAAACTACATGTTTACTTGTGGTTCCTCCAAGAAAGATTAAGTTCCTCGAGGGCAGGGTCAGTGTGATATTTGTACACGATTTCCATAGTAACCCTTCATCAAATATTTCCTGAACAAAACACCAAACTGAGAATCCAAATGAGCTCTGTTTGAATCCAGGAGCCATTTATTCACTAGTGATCTTGGGCAAACACTCGATGCCCCAATCATTCGCTCTCAATGGAAATGGCATACCTTCCCCGCAAGGTGTTTGTGGGACACAATGAGGAGAGACATGCACAAGTGAATAGCAGAGTTTCTGGCAGTTTAGTTGGAACTCAAAAAGGATAACGCTTTAATAGAGCCATATCGGCAATTGCTCAGAGTTCAACTTTTAAAATATATGGTTATCTTCAACTGTCTGGCTGCTCTAATTATATATGATCTTATTTTCTATTCCCCAAATATGAGAAATTCTAGAGAAGATCCTGTTCTTCAGTGTCAACATGCTCTGCAGACATTTTCTGCAAAAATACTTTGTCACAAACCACCCCTGCTGCTGTGGTGAGGCTGCTTCATCAAGTTCCTCGATTTAGATGGCTCTGGAAAAAATCATTGTTTTGTTTTGCTCTTTATTTATTTTTTTTGCCTTTCGTTATCTGCACTCCACATGGGTAACAAGTGAAATAAAAACTGTGTGCACAAAGCTGAGCTGTGGTGCTAAAAAAAAAAAGGTTACCTTTTGGGGGTTGACTGGGAAGAGTCATGAGGAAGGTTGTTGGGGGCTAGAAATGCTCGGTATCCCCACTCAGCTTGTGTTGACATCTGCCAACATTTATCTAGCGATTCATATAATAAACTTTATAAGCTACATCAGTAAAAAAAAAAAAAAAAGGCAACAATAAAAACTACTTTGGGCTACCTCCTATTTTATTTTAATGTTTCACGCGTATTTACATGTGGGTGAACCGTGTACATTGGCCCTGCTCGGGTCTGTGGTGGTATATGATAAAGAACTTGGCTGACTTTTGTACTGGGTTCCTGGGAGATCTCCTCTAAACCTTTAGCATTTCCTGCAGTAGGAGTATCTTTTTTTCATTCATGACGGCCCCATCACCACCACCACCACCATACCTGATACTTCACGCAACAAGATGACTTAGGGTGAAGGTCCACACAAGAGGACCAACCTCGGGGTTGAAGGGCTGGGGCTATAAGCCATGTCAGCCTGACCTCTGGGGGAGGGACCGAGGCAAGGCTGGAGATTTAATTTTTCCATGTGAGCGATGGTTCAATCATACCTACATTATGAGACCCCATAAAAACTCTGAACACTGAAGCTCAGCCAGTTTCTCTGATTGGCAGTACACGCTGACGAGCAGGAGGGTGGCGTATTCTGACTCCATGGGGCAAGGACCCCAAGGTTCGTGTTTGAGTCCCTCCCAGAGCTCACTCTATATGGCTCTTCTTTTGATTTCTTCTCATTTGTATCCTGTTTTTGTTTGTTTTTTGCTGTAAAAAACTACAACCACAAGAACAGCTCTTTCCTGAGTCCTGTGAGTTCTTCTAGTGAATTATCAAACTTGAGGGGATTATGGGAACCCTTGAATTTGTAGCCAGTTCGTCAGAAGGGTGGTTGCCCCTGGGAACCCCTGGATTTGTGATGGGTGCCTGAAACAAGGGCAATCTTATGCTTTTAACCTGTAGGGTCTGACCTAACTCTGGGTAGTTTGAGTAGAATTTTGTGGTAGTTGGTGACAGAAGTCATTGCAGTTGGTGTATGAAATTTAGTGCAGATGGGCAGCAAAAGGTACAAAGAGGTGTCCTTGTCACTCTGTGAGGGTACAACAAAAGGAGATAAATTCTAGCTGACAGTATCTAGGAGTCCCACTCACAGAGTTTCCGCCGTCTCTCTGTTCAGGTACCTCAGCTGGGGGGAAAGATCAAGACCAGAGAGCATGGCAGGTCTCTCCACTCTTCCACCAGATCTGGGTGCTCTGGACACACAGAGTCTCTACTTTGCAATATAATTCCTTAAACAACAATCAACTTTGCAAGAGAGGAGCCAGGAAGTCCTGCAGTGCTATCTGCAGATTATTTGAAGGGCTGCCCTGCTGCCCTCCCCACTGCCTACTGCGGATCACATGTGTTGCCTTTGTCTGCCCTTCCAGACGCCCCCGTGTCTGTGTGATGCTTCATGGGGGTCACGAAGACCTTTGCCACTGGATATTTTCCCTATCACTCTGTGAGGAGCCTGATGTTCTCCCAAAGATTCATTCTCTCAGTACTTTCTAGAACCCATCTTTACCCAACTGTTTTTTAAGATATTATGTTACTTTGCAAGAGTTCTGCATTAGCCAGGATCAGTGTCTCTGGCACCCACTGGCTCATCATAGGAAGTTGGCCCTGGACAGAATGAGTGTCAGAAGGAGGAAAGCAGGCTGCTCAGCCTCCAGAGTGGGAGGCCTGAGCCGAATGGAGGTGCTGAGTGAGAGGTACCAAAAAGTGAATGTCAGCTCACGAAGAGATATGGAGGAGAGGGAACACTTAAGGCATAGAAACCACACTTTCCAGCTTTGCCTGGCACTTCTCCTTTCTCCCTCCTGCTCCTGGTTCCACATTCCCACGTACCTTCCCTTTCATAAGATACAGAGGTAGTGGTTGTTTCCATTCCTTCTACAGATTGCAAGAAAGGGAGCTTCTCTCCACTAAGGAAAGAGTTTGGAGACCATGGAAAAGATACTTTCTTCAAGGAAAGTCGCCATATCCCTTAGATGGTGCTCTGGTTTCTTTAAAAAAACATCATTCCACCCCCTTAGCCTGGTGTCTTATTTTCCTAGGGTGGCTGTAACAAGGTACCACAAATTAGGATGGGGGGAGGGCTTTAAAAAATGACAGAAATGCATTGTCCCATAGTTCTGGAGACGGAAGTCCAAAATCAAAGTGTCAGCTGGGCCATGCTACCTCTGGAGTCTGTAGGGAAGACTGGTGGGCGTCTGCTGGCAATCCTCAGCCTTCTCTGTCTCTGCCATCACATGGCCTTGTTCCCTCTGCCTGTCTGTATCCAAGTTTCCCCTCTTGTAAGAACACCAATCTTTTTTAGATTAGGGACCCACCCTATTCCTGTATGGCCTAATTTACTTTGCCTCATTCTACCTGTAATGACCTTATTTCCAAATTAGATCACATTCTGAGGTACTGGGCATTAGCTTTTAAAAATATATATACATATATATATATTTGACACTACACTTTCCCCGTTGCTCCCTTCCCTGCTGCCCTCTCAAAATAGTTTCAGTTTCCTGAAGGCACCCATTCTTGGCTCTGGAGTGTCCTTCTCCCCGTTCCTCTGGCTGGCCCTCTGGAAGCATTTCCTTTGCCTCTCCCTCCCAGACAGCCCATCTTCAGGCTACTGTTCTGACCATCCCACTCTTTCCCAGGGGACAATGAACAGCCCACTTTTATCTGCCTTCCCCTTAGACCACACCTGGGACAGCAGGGATTGGCTGGAGTCTCTGCATCTCAGCGTCTGGCACAGCAGGTGGCACCTATCAGGAACTCAGAGGGCTCCCAGATATTTGAGTCAGGAGGTCCAGGAATTTAGCTCTCTTTTTAATGGAAAGAGACATGCATGCATCTGTTTTTCCCATTTAGTGTATTATTATCTTAATGGCACAAGATGATTTTCAAGCACAAGAAGGGTGTTAAGGGTTCAGTTGTGGGCCTCAAAAAGATATGTCAGGGAGCACGGATGGCTCAGTGGTAGAACACTTGCCTTCCATGCGGGAGACCGGGGTTCGATTCCTGGACCATGTATCCAAAGAAAAAAAAAGATATATCAGAGTCCTAATGTGAATGTTGCCTTATTTGGAAATAGGATCATTGCAGGTGGAATAAGTTAAGTTAAAGTGAGGTCATACGGGAGTAGAATGGGTCCCCAGTCCAAGATGCATAGTGTTCTTACTTGAAGGGGAGAAGACACGGACCTAAGGAAGATTGGGATTGAAGAGCCACAGTTGCAAGCCAAGACACACCAAGGATCACAAACTACCATGTGAAACCAGAAGAGGCAAGGAAGGATTCAGAGGGAGTATGTCCCTGCTGACCCCTTGATTCTGGTCATCTAGTTTCCAGAACTGTGAGAGAGTACATTTCTTTTGGCTTATGCCAGCCCACTTTGTGTTACTTTATTATGGCCGTGCTAGGAAACGAAGACACAGGGCATCAGAAAAGAGTCGTTATATAAGTTAGTTTAAAAATAGAACACTGTGTTTTGGTCTCTGCATCATTAAGGAACTCCTCAAATGCCTGGTGATTTGGACTCTCTGCTGCTCTTTAAAAGTTGACTCCCAAAAGCTCTAGTGTATGCCTGAGGTTAAGCTTCAGGGCAGGGGACCTGGGCTGGGCTGTTTTCCTGGAGAATCCCCTCCTATCAGACTTTCTTTGGGTCTACCTCCCCCTGAAGTAGACCCAGGGACAAGGAGTCCAGTTCAAGTCATTCATTTGGGAGATAAACTCAGGAAACCTCTGGAAGAGAGGCAGGAAGTGAGATATGGACAGGAAGGAAGTCAGGAGAAGGTTGTCTGTTCAGGCTCAATTCTGCAGTGTGGAAGAGGGAGGGAGCTGAGCCAACTCCCCATCTGCTCGTCACCCAGTCCATGTGTGCAAACTCAGAGAAGCACCGTGGGGAAGAAAACTGCAGGTATTTGGTGTCCTCAGTAAGCCCATTTTTCGTGTGCAGAACTAAGTGCTCAGGGCATCTGGGTGGGCACTGACGGCAACTGCTTCAGCATTTCTAGATATTTTCTACGGCTGGTCAGAGTCTCCTGAGATGAACATTCCCATCTCCTAACCGGCAGACAGGAGACCTGCTGCCAGCACGCTGGGAACCAAGTGAGAGTATGGCCTGGAAACTCACAATTTAATGTTAGCTTTCACTTGGCAACACTGTTTTCAGTATGGAAATCTCAGCTGCACCTGAGTCCCCGTTTGTTCATGCTCATTAGAACAGCGCTGTGCAGTAGAAATACAGTGTGTGCCTCAGAGGTTATAAATTTTTTATCAGTCATATTTGGAAAACAAAATTGAACAGGAGACATTAATTTTAATAATTTACTTTAACCCAAAATGTCAAAAATATTACCATTTCAACATGTGACCAATGTTTTTAAAGTCTTGAGAAATATTTTACATTCTTTTCAAAATCCACTATGTATTTTATACTTACAGCACATCTCAATTCATCATAGCCACATTCGGAGGGCTCAAAAACCATATGTGTCTATCAACTTCCATGCAAAGGTGGGGAAGGCCTAGAGCCTCTGCTAGAAGGTATTGGAGAAGAGAGCTAAGAGTCCAACTGATTTTCAACCAGTTCTCTTATTTTCCCTATTCATCCCCATTTTGGAGATACCTGATGCCATCAGTTCTTGGTGCCAGCATTTCTGAGATTCTGTGGTGCAAATTGGATTGAGGAATTGCTCTCCTCCACTGCCAGCTTATGATTTAGCTTCACTGACTCGCTACATCAGTTACAACTCATCCATTGCCTTTCCATCCTTCAATATTCTGTAGCTTTTTCCTCTGTGCCTTCTGGGGTTATACCTTTAAAAATTCATTTACTCTATTTTAGTGGGGTTTTAGAGAGAACTGAAATATACATGTGTGCTCAAGTCACCATCTTTAATCAATACTCAGTAATTTTCTATATCATGGGAATGTTTGATTATTGCAGGGGTTTATTTGGTCTACAAATTGCTATAAAGTGCCTGATGTTTAAACCATCTGACAACCCTATGTATGTGATAACTGATTTAAAGGAATGAATGTGTGAATGAAGAATATAGGAAAGTAACTCTGCCTTCAAATGTCATTCAATCCAGCTGAAACCAATGCCACCCAGGGCTGCCCCCTGGGTCACATCTCAGGAAGCTATTCCTCCCCACCTCACTAGCCCAGCTCAGTTACTGCCACATACCTCCCAATCTTGCAAAAAGAGGATGCTGCACAGAGATTTACAAATTTGTCAAGTCACTCAGCAGCGAAACAAATGGGAAGGGAGGGCTGTGAGTCAGCTTTTCCACCTCATTTCGGCCTCATTGCCCCACTATCTGCTAAAACTGACCACTTCCTTGCAATGTTTATGCTGTCAGCTTTCTCTGGTGTGAGGTTCTCTTAACCTAGCTCTGCCTCCGCCAACCTTTCACTTTATTTCTTCTTTTGAAAGGTGCTGAATTTCTTTTCATATGTTGGTGTTTCTGGAATCTTTTTAAAATGAAACCTAGGTCTTTTAGAACATGGAGCTATATTACAGTCTACTCTTTTATATATGATCCAAATAGAGCTTGGTGGCTTCGGCCTTTTTAAACTTGTTTTAGTACTTATTAATTCATTATTCCAGCATGCAAAAATAAATGAAAAGTAATTGATATATGTATTATAAAAAAATTAAATGAAATTTAAAATTTATTCCTTTTGCCTGACTGGGAGCCTTGGGAATCAAGGAATTTTCAGACTCAGAGATCCCATTAGTTCACTTCTTTTGTTGAAGAAGGAGATAGTGTCCTATCTCAATTAGATGCTGTACATATCTCGAGAATAGATGGTAAAGTAAGGGGAAGTTTAGAAGCTGCTACAGTGGCGTCAGAACACAAAGGAAATTTCTACAGAGGAGACAAAGAGAAGTAAAGTTGGAGGTGGGGATATAATTGAAGGAAGACTCTTGCTCTTATAAGATTTACAGTAAAATGATCAGTGAATATGCCAATTTGAATTAAATTACAAGTTTCTTCAAAGAACTTCCCATAACCTTAAGAGGTTTTAGCAAGATCCAGCAACTGTACCTACCCCCACACCTAAGGTATCCCATATTTTATTTCTCCAGCACTCATTTTCAGCTCTGTGAACTAAGACCCATTCCTATCTCATCAATTTTGTAAATCATAGAGAAATTAGTTTGCCCTTTTATACAGTAACATTTTGTGGAAAATATTTTTCCTATTTAAAAAGTCATTTGCATAGGTTTTTACAGATTTCAAAGCACTTCAGAATACCTTATCTCATTTCAGCTACCTCTTTGATAAAGAAGTGACTCTTATCAGGCATTTTATTTACTTATCAATTTACTACCTCACTCCGTTAGGCAAAACACATCGGGTGGAACAGCAGACTTCACACAGCTCATCATCAGCAGGCTTGAGCTGAAGGTCAGGTTTCTGATTTCTAGGATGATGCCTTTTTTCTGAAACTCTTTATCATTTCAGCTTTCAATTTTGTACCCAGGGATATGTCTTAGCTTTCTGGTTGCTAAAACAAATACCATACAATGGACTGACTTAAACAGCAGGAATTTATTGGCTCATGGTTTTGAGGCTAAGAAAAGTCCAAAATTGAGGGTGTCAGCAAGGTGTGATGCTTTTTCCTTAAAGATTGTGACATTCTGGGGCTGGCTGCTGGCAATCCTTGGCTCTTCGCTTTTCTGTCACATGGCAATGTGCATTGGGACATCTTCTTTCTTTTTGGGTTCTGTTGATTTCCAGCTTCTGGGTATTCCCCATGGCTTCTTCTTCCATGTCTGATTTATTTTGGGTATAAGGACCTTGGCCATAGTGGATTAAAACCCATGCTCATTCAGTTTGGGCACATCTTAGCTAATAGCACCTCCAAAGATCCTATTTACAAATGATTCACACCCACAGGACTAGGGATTGGGACCTGAATATGCTTTTTGGGGTGGACCTGATTCCATTCCCAACAGACAATATCTTAGTTTGCCAGGACTGCCATGAAAAATACCACAGGCAAGTTGGCTTAAACTACAGGGATTTATTGTTTCATGGTTTTATAGGCTAGAGGTCCAACCTCAAGGTATCGGCAGGGCCATGCTTTCTCAGAAATCTCTAACATTCTGATGGAAGTTTTTTGGCAATGTTTCTCCCCATCTGTCTCATCCTATGGTGCCCAAATTTTCTCTCCTCATAAGGACTCTAGTCATATTGGATTAAGGCCTACCCTATTTAGTCTGGTTTCATTTTAGCACAATCTTCAAAGAGCTCATGTACAGGCATAACTCAGAGATAGTCCAAGTTCAGTTCAGACCACAACAATAAAGCAAATATCATAATAAAGAGAGTCATGCATTTTTAAATTTCCCAATTAAAAAGTTATGGTAATAAAAGTTACGCTTATATTATACTGTAGTCTATTAAGTGTACAATAACATTGTATCTAACAAAAATGGCACAGGCATGAAGTGAGCACACACTATTGGAAAAATGGCACCGATTGACTTGCTTGACACAGGGTTGGCCACAAACCTTCAATTTTGAAAAAAATAAAAATAAAAATAAAAGATAGATGAAATGCAATAAAGCGAAGCACAGTAAAACAAGGTATGCCTGTACCAATGAGTTCATGCCCACAGGACTTGGGGTTAGGACTTGAGCATGTCTGGGAGATTTGGGAGATATGAGTCAATTCACAACAGATGGCTTCCAAAATAAATTTGATCAAGAACATAGGACCTAAAAAGTCGACTCAGGGTTGTTACAATAATTATTTAGAGCTGATGAGAAAGAAAACAGTTTTCTTCCTCTTTCCTTCCTCTTCTTCTTTGTTTTCTGTGCTGGTTTGAAATGATGTATGTACCCTAGAAAAGCCATGTTTTAATCCTGATCCCATTTTGTAAAGGCAGCCATTTCTTCTAATCCCTATTCAGTATTGAATGTTTGAAACTGTAATTAGATCATCTCCCTGGAGATGTGATTTGATCAAGAGTGGTAGTTAAACTGAATTAGCTGGAGGCGTGTCTCCATCCATCTGGGTGAGTCTTGATTAGTTTCTGAAGTGCTATAAAAGAGGGAACATTTTGGAGAAAGAAAGAGATTCAGACAGAGCAGAGCAGAATGGCATAGCCACGAGAAGCAGAGTCCACCAGCCAGCGATCTTTGGAGATGAAGAAGGAAGATGCCTCCTGGGGAGCTTCATGAAACAGGAAGCCAGGAGAAGAAGCTAGCACATGACTCCATGCTCGCCATGTACCTTTCCAGATGAGAGAGGAATCCTGACCGTGTTCAACATGTGCCTTTCCAGATGAGAAAGAAACTGACTGTGTTCGCCATGTGCCCTTCCACTTGAGAAAGAAACCCTCAACTTTATAGGCCTTCTTGAACCAACATATCTTTCCCTGGATACCTTTGATTGGACATTTCTATAGATTTGCTTTAATTGGGGCATTTTCTCGGCCTTAGAACTGTAAACTACCAACTTACTAAATTCCCTTTATGAAAGCTATTCTGTTTCTGGTATATTGCATTCTAGCAGCTAGCAATCTAGAACACTCTCCTTCCAAAACAATTAGGTCCTAAAGCAATTCAGTGGACAAAGTGCACTGGGCACCCTGGATGGGTTAGGAGAAGTGGCCCATGGCAGTTTGTTCTAGCTGGAGGAAGATAAGAAGAGTGAATGAGTACAGCTTGGCATGTACGATAGAGCCTAAGAAGCTAAGGAGGGCTCCCATGTATGAGGAATAATGCTGTTAATGTTGGAACTTGTTCTGGATTGAGTAATGTCCCCTACAAAGACATTTTCAAGTCCTAACTGCCAGTCCTACGGATGTGTACTCATTTGTAAATTGGATCTCTGAAGATTCTATTGAGATTAAATCATACTGACTCAGTGTTGGCCTTAATCTAATATGACTGGAGACCTTATATGGAGAGAAAATTTGGACTCAGTAGGAAGGGACAAATGGGGAAAGAGATAGCCAAGTGATGGAGGTAGAGGTTGAGCTGTAGATTGCCAGCAGGCCACCACTAGAATGCTACATATTTCAAAGAAAGCATGGTGCTTCTAGCACCTTGATTTTGGACTTATAGCCTCTAAAACCATGAGACAATAAATTTCTGTAGTTTAAGCCAACTGGTCTGTGGTATTTGCCATGGCAGCCCTGACAAACTAAGACAGAATCCAAGTACAATGAGGACTGCATCCCTATGAAGAGACAGCCTGGCATAGGTATCGAGTCCAAGGAAGGCAAGGAGGGTTGTGTAGCAAACCCAAAGAAAGCTCAGGTCATTGCCTTTGGCTTTTGGTGTGTGATCTTTAAGCTTTTAGAATGTCATGTCTGGTAAGTCCCTCCAGAGATTGGACTAGAGACTGAGAGCAATCGGACACCAAGGCCTGATAAAAAGTCTGGACACCAGGGTTCAAGTGAGCTTTGCTGGTTGACAGTACTCCATACATATCGTCATATATCATTACCAGGAGAATAGTGCTATCTATGACTACATGGGAAGAGAACATCTGAAGTATCAAGCTTGGAACTTTCCTAGGATTTTCTTTTTGTGTTTTTTTTTTTTCCTTAGCTGATTTTAACCTGTATCCTTTATCTGTAATAAATAGTAACTGTGAGTATAACACCTCTCAGTGAGGTCCTTCTAGCAAATTATCAAAACTGAAGATAGTCTTAGGTGCACCTAAACTTACACTTGGTATCAGAAGTGAAGGTGTTCTTGTGGACTGTGATTCCTCTAACTTTGCAAAGGAATACACAGACCAGAAAACCTGGCATGGGGCATCAGAACACAAGGAGGGAGGGGAAGGTGCCCCCATGGACGGGCAGTCTGGCATGAGGTGTCAGAGCCTCGGTGGAGTGTATAATGCATTGCCTTGGGCCGAGGTGTACATCCTGACATGGGAATTCTGGCTGAGTGAGTTGAAGAGGACCCACTTCAGATGGATCACCTGCCCTGGGGAACTGGAGACAGAGCTGGTAAAAAAGCTAACAGCACAGGGAGGGTGCTTAGGCTGGGGAGTCACAGGAGGGCAACTACATGGGACACTAGGCCTGTGAAAGGAATCAGACCCACAGCAGGGAGAGGAAGGTGTCCATGTGGGAAGTGGTGACATGTCACAAGTTACCAGAGTCTAAGCACCAGGAGGATGACTTTCCTGTGGTGGCACTGACAGTTCAGAGCAAGGGCAGGGGAAGGCGGCATCCGCAGTGGGGGTGGGCAGTAGCTTCCATTGGAGATTGGCTACATACAGGAGATTGAGCAAATAAGGATATTTAAGAATATGGAAGCCAGATTTTTTACTGTTGGAGTTGGGAGTTACAAATATGGAAAAGGAGAAAACTAGAATAAAATCTGTGGTACTGGGTAGGAAGTGCATGTACTGGGGCAGTCTTTACTTCCTAGGGCTACTGTAAAACAAAGTACCACAAACTCCATGGCTTAAAACAACAGAAATGTATTGTCTCACAGGTCCAGGGTTGGAAGTCATAAGTCTGCAAGGAAGAATTCTTCCTTGACTCTTCCTAGCTTCTGGTGGCTTTGCAACAATCCTCAGGCTTCAATCTCTACCTCAGTCACCACGTAGCCTTCTCCCTTTGGCCTTCCTCTTCTTATAAGCATGCTGATCACAGTGGACTAAGGACCCACCCTACTCCAGTGTAAACAGATGCTAACCTGCCTAATTCCATCTGTAATGATTCTATTTTCAAATAAGGCCATGTTCTAAGGTACGGAGGAATAAGACTTCAACTTGTCTTTTTGGGAGACACAAATCAATCCATAGCATGGGGTGAGCTCATGGTTTTCAACATAAACAGATTGAAAAAAAAAAAAGAAATATAGGTGAAAATGTGTGTATGTATTGTTAATATCTATGTCTATTTGTATGTAGATGATACATAGATATATCACTACATACACACATCCAGACTTGTCTACTAAGAGGGCCTCTACAAGTAATCAACACAAATAGCCCCTATTTCCTCTTCTAGATTCATGCTCCACTTAAAGGAACCAGGGCTTCTTGGAGAAATGACTAATTACAAGACTGAAGCAAGGAACCTTATGCCAGAAAGCAAGGAAGGAACGATAGGGGCATGTCAAAAGGACACAGAAGCCAGCGTAAACATCAGAATAAATAATCATTCCAATGAATTATAAGTCATACAGAGCCAACAAAACCAATGGAGCCCACACAGCTAGAGACCAGAAAGAAAAAGGCCCCCCCACCCGGGAAGCCACTGAAGAAGCCTGGAGAGAAAGCTAGCAGACGTCACCATGTGCCTTTCCAGCTGAGAGAGAAACCCTGAACATCATCAGCCTTCTTGACCCAAGGTATCTTTCTCTGGATGCCTTAATCTGGACATTTTTATAGCTTTGCTTAATTTGGACATTTTCAAGGCCTTAGAACTGTAAACTTACAATTTATTAATTCCCCCTTTTAAAAGCCATTCTGTCTCTAGTAATTCGCCTTCTGGCAGCTTGCAAACTAGAACACACATCAAAAGATGCAAGGCCATGGCAACAGGAAAATATTAGTAGTAAAGTCACCCATGAATCCCTTTTCCAGCAGACAAGACATCCCTTGCAGTAAATTACCCATTCAGGTAGTGAATGAGTTAAAGTCACACCCATTGCAAACAAGGCAACCAAAAGTTTTTCTTATTCCATAATCACAGACAAGCCCTAGAGAGAAGAGTATGCAAAAGCAAATTCCAGGAAAAGGAAAAGGTCATATTTCTCATTAGATTGTTATTGGTGTTTCTTTCTTTCCTTTTTCATAAATACCACTTTTTAATTGATAAGATTAGTCTCCTCCTTCCATTTAAAGAAGAATGTTATTCCAATGAAAAGCTTTAAACTAGGAAAAGTTTTCCTCAACTGCAGTTGTAGAAAATAAAACAAAATTGAACCTTCCTGACATAATGAGTATTATGAACTTTTTGTGTTCCCTCTGAGTTTCTTTGTGTGTCTCCTTTTGAAAGGCTGTAACCCTAGCATGCAGTTGGACTCTGACCATGTGTTTCTGAGTGTAGCATGGTGGGTAAGTACATGCTTTGAAATCAGCCTGACCAAGCTCCACGTCCAACCTCTGCCACTCTATGTGGCCTTGAGTTATTTCCTAAACTGCTTTAGCCCTGAACTTCTTTCTGATTCAAATAAATAGGGATAATATAGCCCCTTACCTTTGAGTTTATGAGAAAATTAAACGAGACAATAAATGTAAAGCACTTAGCACAGTATATGGCATATTTTAAGTATTGAGTAAATACTTATTAATATATCATAATTCTTTTCCACTTTTTAATTCAACATCATGATTACAATTATTATTGGCTACTTCTAAAGAGATTCTTAAAGAAGGTTTGACACACTTCTTTTTCAGTGGTTCATGTTGCAAAATTTGCTAGCTGTTCAAAAGTTGTTTCTTTCTCTTCTCATACACACAGTTAGATGACTGTATTAGTTTGCTAAAGCCATAAAAATGTCCTAACAAAGGCATCCAGAGAAAGATACCTTGGCTCAAGGAAGGGTGGTCTGGGAAGGCACGTGGCTGGCATCTGCTTGTCCTTCTTCCCTGTTTCATTGCTTCCAGCTTCTGATACCAATGGTTTCTTCTCTAAGGGTCTGTGGACCTTCACTTAGCTGCTCTGGGACAAAATTCTGGGTTTCATCTATTAGCTTAGCATCTGCTGGGACCAGAGAGTTCTTCTTTTCAGGTTCTAGCTGTTTCTGGGAGTCCTTGCTTAGCACTCGGACTGTTTCTGTCTCAATTTCCAAAAGCCTACATCAGCTCTGCCATTTCTCCAAAATGTTTCTTCTTTTAAAGGACTAATCAAGACCCACCCTGGATGGGTGGAGTCACATCTCCAGCTAAACAAAAGGTCACACCCACAATTGGGCATGTCATATCTCTGTGGAGGTAATCGAATCAAGAGTTTCTGGCTTACACAGTTGAATGAGGATTAAAAGCGACAGCTTCCCCTGCAAAATTTGATCAGGATTAAAACATGGCTTTTCTTGGGTACATAATACCTTCAAACTGCCACAATGACCTTGCAATTAGATGTGGCCATGCAACTGAGCTCTAGCAATGGGATATAAGTAGAAGCAATGTATACCCTTCCCATGCATAGCCCTCTATGTCCTTGCCCCTTTGAGCTTAACAAGTGCTCAGTACACCCACCCTCACTTGCCAGTGTGGCTTTACAAACAATATATGCAAAAAGCAAAACTAAGACTAAGTCCTCAAGGACTTCTGACAGGCAGAAACCCCACCTTGCAATGTTAATGAATGAGAAATTAATTTTTTTTTGTCTTATAGTCATTATCTGTTTTCTTGGTTACAACAACTAACGTTATTCTAATACTTTTTTTTTTTTTAATGGGCAGGCACCGGGAATCGAACCCGGGTCCTCTGGCATGACAAGCAAGCATTCTTGCCTGCTGAGCCACCATGGCCCACCCTCTAATACATTTTGTAAAGGCGTTGTAGTGGGTTAAATAGTGTACTCCCAAAATTAGTATCTACCTGGAGCCTCTGAATATGGCCTTATATGGAAATAGGGTCTCTGCATATGCAATTAGTTAAGGATCTTGTGATGAAATCCAATGACTGGTATCTGTATAAGAAGAGAAGAGAGAACAGAAATGCAACCAGAGAAGACCATCTGATAAAAGAGGCAGAGATTGAAGTTATGCTCCCACAAGGAAAGAGATGCCCAGAGCCACCTGGAGGTTCTCCATAGGGTCTTTGGAGGGAGTGTGGCCTTGCCAACCTGTGATCTTGGACTTCTGGCCTCCAGAACTGTGAGAGAATAAAATTTTTATTGTTTTAAGCCACCTGCTTTATAGTATAACTGAGAGTTGAGTTAACAAATGATTAGAGTTACTGAGCCATTATATAGATGCTTTCTTACTTTCTACCTAGACTGTAGAAAAGCCAAAAGTAAATACCTGAAACTACTAAAATTCACTGAACTGAAACCCAGATGCTTTGATCTTTGATGATGATGTTTTATTGTGTAACTATATAATCTTTATCTTCTACCTATAAACTCTCAGGATAACTTGTGACTGGCCCTGCCTGTATCCCCTTATCTTGTTTTACAAATTTGAAGTCGTGACCATGTAGACAACACTTTAATGTTTATTAATGAAGAACTTGAGTCAGATCAGAACTAATCCACCCCACTTTCTATCTTCCTAAAAAAAGCTAGTTCCAACCAGTATTGTTGGAACATGACATGCACAATAGCCTAAACCTTAACCTTTAGGTGACTTTTATCTCCTTATAAATACTAAAGACCATGCCTATCATCATGATAAGGCCACCCTCCTCTTACATACATTCTGTGACTAAGCATGTAATCAATCTGTGCATGCTCAATCATTAGACTGTAATCAATCTGTGCATGCTCAATCATTAGACTATCTCTGACTTGTTATCTTGAGCCATTATACCTGTTATCCTAAGCTCGTCTGTTTTTGAGCGCTATAAAACTCTTAGAGTTACTGCAGTTCAGGGAGACAGATCTGAGACAATTCTCCTTATTTTATGCTTTTCAATAAAGGTCTTTCTCCCTTTGAAACCTGGGTATCACAGGATTGGTCATTGTACACACCAGGAAAAGTAACCCAAGTTTTGATCGGCGTCAATAGTAATTTGTAAGACAGGTCTAGGAAATTAAGACAGGCATGATCCCAAAAGAAGGTATAAGGAACTAAAAAAACCTCTTGAATAACTTCTAAATTCTGTGAAAAGGAACCGCAAAGTAACAGCAATGCTTGTAGCCATTCCAGAAACTATCCATTCTTTCTGAGGCAGGTTTCTGAAATGCTTTATTTATAACATCAAGGAGTATCAAATGATTTTTTTTTTTTTTTTTTTATTAACGGAAAGAAAAAAAAAAGAAATTAACACAACATTTAGAAATCATACCATTCTACATATGCACTCAGTAATTCTTAACATCATCACATAGATGCATGATCATTGTTTCTTAGTACATTTGCATCAGTTTAGAGGAACTAGCAACACAACAGAAAAAGATATAAAATGTTAATATAAAGAAAAGAAATAAAAGTAGTAGTAATAGTAAAAAACAACAACAACAAACAAACCAACAAGCAAACAAAAACAAAAAAAAAACCCTATAGCTCAGATGCAGCTTCATTCAGTATTTTAACATGATTACTTTACAATTAGGTATTATTGTGCTGTCCATTTTTGAGTTTTTGTATCTAGTCCTGTTGCACAATCTGTATCCCTTCAGCTTCAATTACCCATTGTCTTACCCTGTTTCTAACTCCTGCTGAACTCTGTTACCAATGACATATTTCAAGTTTATTCTCGAATGTCCATTCACAACAGTGGGACCATACAGTATTTGTCCTTTAGTTTTTGGCTGGATTCACTCAGCATAATATTCTCTAGGTCCATCCATGTTATTACATGGTTCACAAGTTTATCTTGTCTTAAAGCTGCATAATATTCCATCGTATGTATATACCACAGTTTGTTTAGCCACTCTTCTGTTGATGGAGATTTTGGCTGTTTCCATCTCTTTGCAATTGTAAATAACGCTGCTATAAACATTGGTGTGCAAATGTCCGTTTGTGTCTTTGCCCTTAAGTCCTTTGAGTAGATACCTAGCAGTGGTATTGCTGGGTCGTATGGCAATTCTATATTCAGCTTTTTGAGGAACCGCCAAACTGCCTTCCACAGTGGTTGCACCCTTTGACATTCCCACCAACAGTGAATAAGTGTGCCTCTTTCTCCGCATCCTCTCCAGCACTTGTCATTTTCTGTTTTGTTGATAATGGCCATTCTGGTGGGTGTGAGATGATATCTCATTGTGGTTTTGATTTGCATTTCTCTAATGGCCAGGGACATTGAGCATCTCTTCATGTGCCTCTTGGCCATCCGTAATTCTTCTTCTGGTAGGTGTCTGTTTAAGTCTTTTTCCCATTTTGTAATTGGGTTGGCTGTCTTTTTGTTGTTGAGTTGAATAATCTCTTTATAAATTCTGGATACTAGACCTTTATCTGATATGTCGTTTCCAAATATTGTCTCCCATTGTGTAGGCTGTCTTTCTACTTTCTTGATGAAGTTCTCTGATGCACAAAAGTGTTTAATTTTGAGGAGCTCCCATTTATTTATTTCCTTCTTCAGTGTTCTTGCTTTAGGTTTAAGGTCCATAAAACCACCTCCAGTTGTAAGATCCATAAGATATCTCCCAACATTTTCCTCTATCTGTTTTATGGTCTTAGACCTAATGTTTAGATCTTTGATCCATTTTGAGTTAACTTTTGTATAGGGTGTGAGAGATGGGTCTTTTTTCATTCTTTTGCATATGGATATCCAGTTCTCTAGGCACCATTTATTGAAGAGACTGCTCTGTCCCAGGTGAGTTGGCTTGACTGCCTTATCAAAGATCAAATGTCCATAGATGAGAGGGTCTATATCTGAGCACTCTATTCGATTCCATTGGTCGATATATCTATCTTTATGCCAATACCATGCTGTTTTGACCACTGTGGCTTCATAGTATGCCTTAAAGTCAGGCAGCGCGAGACCTCCAGCTTCGTTTTTTTTCCTCAAGATGTTTTTAGCAATTCGGGGCACCCTGCCCTTCCAGATAAATTTGCTTATTGGTTTTTCTATTTCTGAAAAATAAGTTGTTGGGATTTTGATTGGTATTGCATTGAATCTGTAAATCAATTTAGGTAGGATTGACATCTTAACTATATTTAATCTTCCAATCCATGAACACGGTATGCCCTTCCATCTATTTAGGTCTTCTGTGATTTCTTTTAACAGTTTTTTGTAGTTTTCTTTATATAGGTTTTTTGTCTCTTTGGTTAAATTTATTCCTAGGTATTTTATTCTTTTAGTTGCGATTGTAAATGGGATTCGTTTCTTGATTTCCGCCTCAGCTTGTTCATTACTAGTGTATAGAAAAGCTACAGATTTTTGAATGTTGATCTTGTAGCCTGCTACTTTGCTGTACTCATTTATTAGCTCTATTAATTTTGTTGTGGATTTTTCTGGGTTTTCTACATATAGTATCATATCGTCTGCAAACAGTGATAGTTTTACTTCTTCCTTTCCTATTTTGATGCCTTGTATTTCTTTTTCTTGCCTAATTGCTCTGGCTAGAACTTCCAACACAATGTTGAATAATAGTGGTGATAGTGGACATCCTTGTCTTGTTCCTGATCTTAGGGGGAAAGTTTTCAATTTTTCCCCATTGAGGATGATATTAGCTGTGGGTTTTTCATATATTCCCTCTATCATTTTAAGGAAGTTCCCTTGTATTCCTATCTTTTGAAGTGTTTTCAGCAGGAAAGGATGTTGAATCTTGTCAAATGCCTTCTCTGCATCAATTGAGATGATCATGTGATTTTTCTGCTTTGATTTGTTGATATGGTGTATTACATTAATTGATTTTCTTATGTTGAACCATCCTTGCATACCTGGGATGAATCCTACTTGGTCATGATGTATAATTCTTTTAATGTGTTGTTGGATACGATTTGCTAGAATTTTATTGAGGATTTTTGCATCTGTATTCATTAGAGAGATTGGTCTGTAGTTTTCTTTTTTTGTAATATCTTTGCCTGGTTTTGGTATGAGGGTGATGTTGGCTTCATAGAATGAATTAGGTAGTTTTCCCTCCACTTCGATTATGTTGAAGAGTTTGAGGAGAGTAGGTACTAATTCTTTCTGGAATGTTTGATAGAATTCACATGTGAAGCCGTCTGGTCCTGGGCTTTTCTTTTTAGGGAGCTTTTGAATAACTAATTCAATCTCTTTACTTGTGATTGGTTTGTTGAGGTCGTCTATTTCTTCTTGAGTCAAAGTTGGTTGTTCATGTCTTTCCAGGAACCTGTCCATTTCTTCTAAATTGTTGTATTTATTAGCGTAAAGTTGTTCATAGTATCCTGTTATTACCTCCTTTATTTCTGTGAGGTCAGTAGTTATGTCTCCTCTTTCATTTCTAATCTTATTTATTTGCATCCTCTCTCTTCTTCTTTTTGTCAATCTTGCTAAGGGCCCATCAATCTTGTTGATTTTCTCATAGAACCAACTTCTGGTCTTATTGATTTTCTCTATTGTTTTCATGTTTTCAATTTCATTTATTTCTGCTCTAACCTTTGTTATTTCTTTCCTTTTGCTTGCTTTGGGATTAGTTTGCTGTTCTTTCTCCAGTTCTTCCAAGTGGACAGTTAATTCCTGCATTTTTGCCTTTTCTTCTTTTCTGATAAAGGCATTTAGGGCAATAAATTTCCCTCTTAGCACTGCCTTTGCTGCGTCCCATAAGTTTTGATATGTTGTATCTTCATTTTCATTTGCCTCTAGGTATTTACTAATTTCTCTTGCAATTTCTTCTTTGACCCACTTGTTGTTTAAGAGTGTGTTGTTGAGCCTCCATGTATTTATGAATTTTCTGGCCCTCCGCCTATTATTGATTTCCAACTTCATTCCTTTATGATCCGAGAAAGTGTTGTGTATGATTTCAATATTTTTAAATTTGTTAAGACTTGCTTTGTGACCCAGCATATGGTCTATCTTTGAGAATGATCCATGAGCACTTGAAAAAAAGGTGTATCCTGCTGTTGTGGGATGTAATGTCCTATAAATGTCTGTTAAGTCAAGTTCATTTATAGTAATATTCAGGTTCTCTATTTCTTTATTGATCCTCTGTGTAGATGTTCTGTCCATTGATGAGAGTGGTGAATTGAAGTCTCCAACTATTATGGTATATGTGTCTATTTCCCTCTTCAGTGTTTGCAGTGTATTCCTCACGTATTTTGGGGCATTCTGGTTCGGTGCGTAAATATTTATGATTGTTATGTCTTCTTGCTTAATTGTTCCTTTTAATAGTATATAGTGTCCTTCTTTGTCTCTTTTAACTGTTTTACATTTGAAGTCTAATTTGTTGGATATTAGTATAGCCACTCCTGCTCTTTTCTGGTTGTTGTTTGCATGAAATATCTTTTCCCAACCTTTCACTTTCAACCTATATTTATCTTTGGGTCTAAGATGTGTTTCCTGTAGACAGCATATAGAAGGATCCTGTTTTTTAATCCATTCTGCCAGTCTATGTCTTTTAATTGGGGAATTCAGTCCATTAACATTTAGAGTTATTACTGTTTGGATAATATTTTCCTCTACCATTTTGCCTTTTGTATTATATATATCATATCTGACTTTCCTTCTTTCTACACTTTTCTCCATGTCTCTCTCTTCTGTCTTTTTGTATCTGACTCTAGTGCTTCCTTTAGTATTTCTTGCAGAGCTGGTCTCTTGGTCACAAATTCTCTTAGTGACTTTTTGTCTGAGAATGTTTTAATTTCTCCCTCATTTTTGAAGGACAATTTTGCTGGATATAGGAGTCTTGGCTGGCAGTTTTTCTCTTTTAGTAACTTAAATATATCATCCCACTGTCTTCTAGCTTCCATGGTTTCTGCTGAGAAATCTACACATAGTCTTATTGGGTTTCCCTTGTATGTGACGGATTGTTTTTCTCTCGCTGCCTTCAAGATCCTCTCTTTCTCTTTGACCTCTGACATTCTAACTAGTAAGTGTCTTGGGGAACGCCTATTTGTGTCTAATCTCTTTGGGGTGCGCTGCACTTCTTGGATCTGTAATTTTAGGTCTTTCATAAGAGTTGGGAAATTTTCAGTGATAATTTCTTCCATTAGTTTTTCTCCTCCTTTTCCCTTCTCTTCTCCTTCTGGGATACCCACTACACGTATATTTGTACGGTTCACATTGTCCTTGAGTTCCCTGATACCTTGTTCAAATTTTTCCATTCTTTTCCGGATAGTTTCTGTTTCTTTTTGGAGTTCAGATGTTTCATCCTCCAAATCACTAATTCTATCTTCTGTTTCTTTAAATCTGTCATTGTAGGTATCCATTGTTTTTTCCATCTTTTCTACTTTATCTTTCACTTCCATAAGTTCTGTGATTTGTTTTTTCAGTTTTTCTATTTCTTCTTTATGTTCAGCCCATGTCTTCTTCATGTCCTCCCTCAATTTATCGATTTCGTTTTTGAAGAGGTTTTCCATTTCTGTTCGTATATTCAGCATTAGTTGTTTCAGCTCCTGTATCTCATTTGAACTATTGGTTTCTTCGTTTGACTGGGCCATATGTTCAATTTTCTGAGCGTGGTCCGTTATCTTCTGCTGGCGTCTGGGCATTTAGTCAGATTTCCCCGGGTGTTCGACCCCACGGTTGAAAGATTTTTCTGCGCAGTCTCTGGGTTCTGTTCTTCCTATCCTGCCCAGTAGGTGGCGCACGTGGCACACGCCTGTCTGTGGGTTCCACCAGCGAAAGTTGCTGTGGGTCCCTCAACTCTGGAAAACTCTCGCCGTAGGGGAGGTTCGGCAACCGAAGCGTCTTGGAAGAATGCCAGCCGGCCCGGGGTTCCAAACGCGGGGCGGGTCGCCGGCTGTCGCAGCACAGGAGAGCGTCCGGCCAAATTGGCTAGTCGGCCCGGGGCACCAAGCGTGGCGGGAGGGCGCCAGCTGTCGCAGCCCGGGAGAGTGCACTGCTCCCAGCCGACGGGGGAGTCACGTGTTTGGAAGGGATCCCCCGGTCACTGTTCTCCGCAGTCTGGGGATTTCCGACCCAACTATCTCAGTTGTTCCGGGGGGGCCTCGTGTGGTGGGGGCACCAGCTGCCGCGGCCTAAGGGGACCGCCTGTCCAATTCTACCAGCTGGCCTGGGAAGGTGGAAGGGAGGGACTTCGGTCGCTTGCTGTCCCACCCAGGAAAGCCCGTGCCTCTTGGTGATCTCACCGGAGCTGGTTCTCCCAGATAGTCAGCCGTTCCAGGATGGGGTACGCTGTCCCTTTGATCTCCCTCGTGGCTCCGGGAGCTGCTCTGTATTATCTCCACTCCCCCTGTAGTTGTTCTGGAGGAGGAAAGGTGAGGGCGGCAAGGCTGTCGAGGCTGGTGGCGGAGGAGCACGGTGAAGGCGGGGGAAGAGGGCACCGTGTTGGTTGGAGAGCAGCCGGAGCAGGAGGGGGAGGAGGGGGGTAGGGAGGTCGGGCGGCTCGGCTGCTGCGGGGCGCGTGCGCCGCGCGGCGGTCCGGCGGAGAGAGAGAGGGGGGTAGGGAGGTCGGGCGGCTCGGCTGCTGCGGGGCGCGTGCGCCGCGCGGCGGTCCGGCGGAGAGAGAGAGGGGGGTAGGGAGGTCGGGCGGCTCGGCTGCTGCGGGGCGCGTGCGCCGCGCGGCGGTCCGGCGGAGAGAGAGAGGGGGGTAGGGAGGTCGGGCGGCTCGGCTGCTGCGGGGCGCGTGCGCCGCGCGGCGGTCCGGCGGAGAGAGAGAGGGGGGTAGGGAGGTCGGGCGGCTCGGCTGCTGCGGGGCGCGTGCGCCGCGCGGCGGTCCGGCGGAGAGAGAGAGGGGGGTAGGGAGGTCGGGCGGCTCGGCTGCTGCGGGGCGCGTGCGCCGCGCGGCGGTCCGGCGGAGAGAGAGAGGGGGGTAGGGAGGTCGGGCGGCTCGGCTGCTGCGGGGCGCGTGCGCCGCGCGGCGGTCCGGCGGAGAGAGCTCAAATGATTTTTAATGTCCTTTCTGTGACTTTTAATAGGTGAAGTGGGAAGCTGGTGGTTGTCTTCATTTCTCAGACTGCTATGCCAAATACCACACAAAGTGTTGGCTTAAAACATGGGAATTTATTGGCTAACAGTTTTGAAGCTAAGAGAAGTCCAAAATTGAGGTATCAGCAAGGCAATGCCTTCCTCCCAAAGTCTGTAAAAGCCTTGTGCTTGCTGCCAGTACCACTTGAGTTTCCTTGGTTTTCATCTCTGCTTCCCATCACCATCACCACATAGCAATGTCCTCTCCTTTCTCTTCCAGGTTCCACTGATTTCTGGCTCCCCTTTGTGGCTTCTTCTCTCTCTATGTCTGAATTTCTTATACTTAAAAAGGACTTCAGTAATCTGCATTAAGACCAACTTCCTTCACTTTTGTCACACACTGAAATAAACATCTTCAGGAGATCCTGTTTGCAATGGATACACACCCACAAGAATGTGGATGAAGTCCATGTCTAAACTGGGGTGCATAATTCAATCCACCACAGTGGTGTCATAGAACAAGTTCAAATCCTAACTCTGTCATTTATCTGGAGTTTTAGTTTCTTGGTCCTATCTACCTCTTAGGACTATTGTGAAGACACAGTGACATCATGTACATGAAACACATAACAAAGAATATGGTCTGAAGTATGGGCTTAATAAATAATTCATCCAGATTAATCTTCCTAAAGTAACATTATCCGAAATTTATTCTGTGAAACAATAGTTCCAAGATGTATCCCAAACTGACTGGCTGAAAACAACAGAAAATTTTCCCTCCACAGTCCTAGAGCCTTCCTCTGAATTCTGTAGGATTCTGACAGTAGCTTGTGGCAATCCGTGGAGCTTTGGCTTGTGGCATAACTCAATATCCAGCCTGTACTTTTCTATTGAATTTCAGCAGAGAGATCCAAATATTTAATTTCCCTATCAGAACATCTAATAGGTATCTCATATTTTACAGGCTCAAGATAGAACTCTTGATTTTTTTACCCCAAACGGTTTCTCCTGCAGTCATCTTCATTAGTAAATGGAATTTCATTCTTCCAGTTTCGCAAAACAATAGACTTATGCTTTCCTTGAGTCCTCTTTCTTTTATTCACCAAATTCAATCCATTGGTAAATCCTCTTCATTCTATCTTAACCATTGATTACCCTATTCTCCATTAACACCTTGGTCTAAACACCTCATCTTTCACCTTGATTCCTGTAATAGCTTCTTAACTAAGCCCTCATTTCCACCCGGATCATTTAGAGTCCATACTCCAAAAACCATTTAGAGTGGTCCTTTCAAAATATAAATCAGAGCTCTGAGAATTAATTTCTTCCTTTCAGATTCACATTGAAACCCTCATACATTGATGTTGGGAATTGTAAAATGGTGCAGTCACTTTGGAAAATAGTTTGGCAGTTCTCAAAGAGTTAGCCATAGAATTGCCATAAGACCCAGCAATTCTTTTCCTAGGACTATATCCAAGAGAATTCAAAGCATATATTCATGCAAGAACTTGTACATAAATATTCATAGAAACATTATTCAAGATAGTAAGAAGTGGAAACATGTCAAAAGTCCATCAACTGATGAATGGATTAAAAATGTGATGTAACCATACAAGCAATATTACTTAGCCATCAAAAAAGAATGAATAACTGTGTTACAAAGTGGCCAAACTTTGAAAATCTTATGCTAAACAGAAGATGTCAGGCACAAAAGACCACATATGGAGTGTTCAGAATAGGCAAATCTATAGAAATGGAAAGTAGATTAATGGTTGCCATGGGCTGGAAGGAGAGGGAGTAGAGGATGACTACTAATGAGAAGAGGGTTTCTTCTGAGGGAGGTAAAATATACTAAAACTATATAGTGGTGATGGTTGTACCACTTTGTAAATACACTAAATCCCACTGAATTGCACCCTTTGAGAGGATGCATTTTATTGTATGTACTATGTCAATAAAGCTGTTATAAAAAAACAACAACAGATGGCATTCAAGACTACAAAAGTTCAAAAGGCTAGAGGAGGCATTTGAGTAGGAGGAGGAGGAGGAGGAGGGGCAATAGGAGGGGCTGGGCATGCCCTCCACATCTTGAGAGTGTTATCACAGGTGGAACAGCTGCTTTTGGAAGTCCTGGCATTCTGGTGAAGTTGGCCCTTGGTGCAGTTGATTTGGGTGTTCCAAATAACTTCTTCAGACTATTGCCCACAAGAAAAGATGTTTGGTTTTCATAAACCAAATGTGTACCAAACTATGGAGGGCTGTGGGTATTTGCAGGGCTAAGTCCTCTAGTTCTTGATTCGCTGACAGTAAATGCTATGAAAAAAACTTAAAGAGCTGTTTTGGGTTGCATGAGACTCACTGAGGGAGATATCTACAATGCCTGAGTCCTGCTTGTGAAAAGATGGAAGAAGCTGCTGGCAGAATTGAGAATGTACGAAGCAATCGTGGTAGATGAAACGGCAGGACCCAGTGGAGAGACTACATGAAACCAACAAAAGCAAAAAACTCTATGTGGTAATAAGATAAAAAGCAACCAGACTGTGTGGGCTCTCTTAGCTCTAAAGATCTTTCCAAAATGGTTTCTTCTTAAGGGCTCCAGAATGCAACCCCACCTTGAATGGGTGGAGACATATCTCCATGGAAACCATCTAATCAAAAGTTACTCCCCCACAGTTGGGTGGGTCACATCTCTATGGAAATCATCAAAAAGGTCCCACCCAGCAATATTGAATGAGGATTAGAGAACATGGCTTTTCTGGGGTTCAGAACAGTTTCACACTGGCACACCTCAACCTGTTATCTACTGTGATAAATTGATTGCAAAAAAATGTCTCCAATTCTTCACAGCTATCTGTAATCACACCCTTTGGATTGTGTATTTGCAGCTCCTCTCACACAGAGGGGGAATCTATTTCCCTAACCTTTGGCTCCGAGCTTTCCTTGTGACTTGCTTAGGTCAACAGAATGCAGCAGAAGTGCTGAGTGCCAGCTCCAAGCTCAAGCATGTGTCCCTTCTTTTCCCTGCCTCTTCACAGCTACTATACAAATGAACTAGAATACCCTAAAAACAAACCTGGGCTAACCTGCTGGAGAATGAGAGGCTACATGGCCCAATACTGAGCCTTATCTCAGATAAGGCTTAAAACATGTGAGAAAACCCAGAGAAGATCAACAAAGCCACCTAGGTCACCTGCAGCTGAACACAGAAGCAAGAGTGAGCCCCACTGAGACCCCAAGCCAGATCAACAGTTCATCCAACCAACCTAAGACTCCTGAGAAATAATAAATGGCTGATTGTTTTTGTTTAAACAAAAGCAACCAGAATCAGGAAATGGCAGGAAGAATGTAAACATCACAATTCTGATGCTCACATACCACCTCATGTGCCTCTCCAGCCGGGTGTCCTTGTCACAGTAACCAATCAGATGATGGTTCAGATGCAGAGATGGCTTCTGGCTCTAACAGAACACCAGTCTTTTCCTTTTTAGACTTCACATGCTGGAAGAGACAGAAAATATGTTGTGGGATTATCTATAAAAGCCGTTGGCACACATCTAGACAAACGTTGGTGCGGCAATGAGAAAGCAGCTGCTGAGAAGATAAAGGAGCAGGCTTAGAGTGCCACCCATCTCCACTCAAGGCTGAGAACTGAGGTTATGGAGAAGGGGAACAAAAAAAATTAATTTTGGAAAGACAATAAAGCAACAAGAAGATTCTCCTATTTTTTTTACTTGGATACTTGCTATTCTGCCAAAAGACAATTTCTAGAATGGTTTTGAATGGGTTATTCCCCACCCACCCCTCTCAGTTCCACAAACTCTGAAGCCAGTGACCAGTTTACTCAAAGAAAAAGAGATGTGTACATAATATTGAGATGCTGAGTATTTCATAGGAAAGCTGAATGCTCCTACAAAGTGCTCTTTAAGACTTTTAAAAAATCCTCGTCTCATGTATGAAATTAGGGGAATTTGAGGGACAGAGATGGGATTTGCTATATGACAAACAATATGTGGTTTTAGTCATTTCTATGTTAAGAAGGAGAGGTTGGGGCATTTTTTAAGATGTCTGGCTACACCTGTTTTCCCTCATGATAGTAAATTTGTCATAACTCAGTATTATGGACTTGCCCCTAAAGCTTTTGTATTAATTTTGAAATGTTAAAGTCTTGCCAAGGTTCTGATCATTCAAACCTATACTACTGAAATATGAAGCTGAAAAGGCTAAGCTTTCTTGTGTAAATGCTTTGAAAGAGAAAGTAATTGCTAAATGTACAGAGGTAACTTGATTAGATACGTTGCATCCTGAGTCACCTCCCTCCATATTAATATTTGACAAAGATTTTAATTTATAGGAAACTTCTAAAGCAGAATTAAGGTCCCTCTCGGGGAAATAGCAAAGCTTCAAGCTAAGTGATCCTATATGAATAGTACCAAACATTGCCACATGGTAGACAGCATACATTATTAAAATGTCTGAAATATAAAGACTGCAAGTCTTTGATATGGCCCAAAACAAAGGTTAATGCTTCTTGGGGCACATTTCTTAGAGGGCTTGCCTAGTGTGTAGATAATGGACTTCTGTTCATATGATATGGATGTTTGGTGACTTCACTGAATGTCTACACAATTCAGTTTCAACTCTGGATTACTTCAGCTGACCTTTGTGAAGTTGTTATCTGTGTACAGTGAGTGTTTGACTTGTTTGAACCCATTAGGGTGTTTTTTTGTTTTTGTTTTCACTATACTTAAAGTAAAATTCTACTAGAGGAAAGGAACTGTGCATTAATGCCGAGTGGGTTGGTTTTTGGTCTGACTTCTGTTAGTCAGAATGAACGCTGACCTATTAGGTGATAAATAAATCCTAAACATGGGACTCCTGAATTCTGAAAGCTCTGTTAAAAGCCTCTCACTTGAATCCAAACCAAAGTACTCTTAATGCCTCATTTCTAAAACTTCAGGAAAAAAATATGACCAGCTCAGGCTTTTCATGAGGGGAGGAGCACTTTGCTTATCTTATAATAATAACATGACTCACTGCTTATTCTTAAAACTGGATTTTAAAAAACTAGACAGTCTAAATAACAACAAGGAATGAGCTACTTTTTATAAGTACCCTACAGTTTTATAGTTCTTAATCTAAACTTAAGATTCTTTATTACTTCCTTTTGGAAAAACCTACATGCTACGTGTCACCAAATGCACAGATGACAGCTCTCCCACAGCCTTTGAAATGTAGCACAAGAGACCCAACCATTACCATTGTCCTCTGAAGTTGTATTTGAAATGGTTTGGGGTTTTTCGTTTGTTTGTTTTACATTTTGACAGCAGTATTGATGGTAGAAAATACTATAATATGGATTTTATCTACTCTATATTTACTTATCACTAGACCTCTGTCACAGTCTTCTTTTCCCCTTCTACCTTTCTTTGCTTGTAGGATGTACTGTATATAACCATGCACCTTGTATTTAATATATTAGAAATCTACAGATCTGTATTGTACTTTTTATACTGTTAGATACTCATAATCAAAACTTTTACAAGGGTGTTGAATACACTTGGTCTTATCAGAAAATAGAAGAACCTTTTTGGGGGTTTTGTTGGAAGGCCAAAAAAAAGTTCAAAAGGTGATCAAATGGCAAATTTCACTCCTTTCTTTTCAGAGTCCTCTGTGAAACTAGGGAAACATTTCTGCACAAACCACATTGTTGAAATCAGTTTGCAAAAGACGCCTCAGTTCCACTTGACACCCGCTAGCATGGATATAATTTAGAAGACATTAACAAGGATGTGGAGAAATGGGAACTCTTATACACCACCTGTGGGAAAGCAAAATGGAGCCGCCTCTTTGGAAAGCAGCTTGACAGTTCTTCAGAAAGTTAAACATAGTGATCATATGACCCAGCAACTCTACTCCCAAGAATATGTGCAAGAGAACTGAAAACATATGTCCACACAACAACTTGTACATGGATCTTCATAATCCAAAATAGCCAAAAAGTGAGTATTTTCAGAAACATTGCACCATGTATTTTTAAAAGGATGAATTGTATGGCATGGGAATTTTATCTCTTTCATATCTTTTTTTTAAAAATGAATATCTTGGTTACATTTTTAGGTTTGTCTCACAGGTTTTGGACCCCTAGTGAGTAATTGTTTATTTTGCCTTCATGGTGAAACAGCAATATACTCATGGCCAGAAATCAAGTTGTGGTTTTTTTGTTTGTTTGTTTGTTTGTTTTAAATGCAATTTCATTGAGATATATTCACACACCATACTATCCACCCAAACAAAAATCAACTTTTAATGTGTACTTTTTCTTGTAAGGTTAAATTTTATACATGGAGGTTTTAAAAATATGTATCTATGAGTTCCCTTATGATGCCTCACTGTTTTCCTT
The DNA here is from genome assembly GCF_023851605.1 of Tamandua tetradactyla. Lineage (NCBI taxonomy): Eukaryota > Metazoa > Chordata > Mammalia > Pilosa > Myrmecophagidae > Tamandua > Tamandua tetradactyla. The sequence goes on along the minus strand of NC_135328.1, from coordinate 106,987,759 downwards.
GAAATTCATAAAGCTTTGTAAATTAGACTGTTTTCTGTAATAAATTAGCATTTTTTTGTGCAGTGCTTGCTCAGGTGACAGGTTTCCCAACAGGAAGTAAGCTTCCACCTCAGGGCCTTTGCATTAGCTATCTCCTCTCCCTGGAATGTTCTTTTCCAAATATCTACTGCTATACCCTTCAGTCTCTGCTCAAAGATGTCAGAGAGGGTCTCTCACCTCTAACACAGCTAAACTGTCATCTTTCCCATCACTCTGCCCCCACCCTTGTTCAGCGTCTCTCCATTGACCTTGGACAACCTGACATAATGTGTATTTACTTGTTTATTTGATATGTTTTTCTCCCACTTGTATATAAGTACAATGAGGGCAGGGGCTATTTTTTGTTTTGCTCACTGCTAAAACCCCAATATCTATAAGGAACTCCATGAGCATATGCTGAACGAATGATGAATGAACTATTTTTTAAATTTATTTATTAATTTAAAAAATTAACAAACCAAATAAAACATCAACATATATAATCAGTAATTCACAATATCATCACATAGTCGTATGTTCATCATTTCTTAGAACATGTGCATTAATTCAGAAAAACTAAAAAGACAACAGAAAAAGAAATAAAACAAACACAGAAATGAAAGAAAAGATTATACCTATCATATCCCTCACCCCTCGCTTTCATTGATCACTAGCATTTCAAACTAAATTTATTTTAGCATTTGTTCCCCCTATTACTTATTTTTATTCCATATGTTCTACTTGTTTGTTGACAAGGTAGAAAAAAGGAGCATCAGACACAAGGTTTTCACAATCACACAGTCACATTGTGAAAGCTATATCATTATTCAATCATCCTCAAGAAACATGGCTACTGGAACACAGTTCTACATTTTCAGGCAGTTCCCTCCAGCCTCTCCATTACATCTTGAATAACAAGGTGATTTCTACTTAATGTGTAAGAATAACCTCCAGGATAGCCTCTCAACTCTGTTTGGAATCTCTCAGCCATTGATACTTTGTTTCATTTCACTCTGCACCCTTTTAGTCAAGAAGGTTTTCTCAATCCCTTGATGCTAAATCTCAGCTCATTCTAGGGTTATTCTCAATCCCTTGATGCTGAGTCTCAGCTCACTGTAGGATCTCTGTCCCACGTTGCCGGGAAGGTCCACACCCCTTCCCGGGTATGTGGGGAATTCTTGAATATCAAGAATTCAACTTGTGGAAGTTGAATTTCTCCCCATTCTCACCATTCCCCGAAGGGGCGAATGAACTATTTTTAAAACACAGAAGGAAAACATAGAGAAAATAGTGACGGGAAATACAAAGGGCTGGATGGAGAAAGTCAGAGAACCTGAAGCAAATTCAAGAAAAAAGAATAGGTAAGAGATGCACAATAATTAAACAAATAGTGGAAACATTTTCCTGAGCAGAAGAACACTTGAATCTAACATGAAGGACTGGAGGTGAGGGGCCTCATCACGTTCCAGGCAGTAGAGTTGAGAAAAGACACACATTTAGCCCTATTGTGATCAAATTCTTGAACTCTAAGGGTCAGGAGAAGGTCTTACAAGCATCCAGCTAGAATGAACTAGTTACCCACAACAGGAAAACAATTAACTAGGCATCACATCAAACCTCACATCTACAACACCGGAAGCCAGAAAACAGAGCAACAGCATTACACAATACCGTGAGAAAAGGGCTGCTACTCTGAATTCCATAAACAGTCATTATATTAAAAGTCTTTAAAGATGAAAAAAAAAATCTATTTGAATATACAAGATTTCAGAGACTCTATCAGTATATCAGCAATGTACCCCATAGGAGGGAAATACTCAGGAAAAGACTAATCAATCATCAAATGAACCTCAATGTGAAAGAGAATTGATTTGCAAGGGAACAGCCTTCAAACACATACACACACAGACACACACACATTTAAGTGATGCATAGATAGAGAGATAGAGAAAAAGACTCTGACTGAGAATGGGAAAGCAAGTCTAAATAAGGACTCTTGAAATGGAAGATTTATAGCATAAGAATAATTCAAAGGTTAGTTTAGAATGAAACCACTAAATGATGTCAGAGAAACCTAACACTTAGAAGGTGGATGGGAAGAGGAGGTAAACATGATTCAAAATTTACCAGGACCATGGATTTCTAGATGAATTCATCTAATCTTAGATGATTGATAATATTACCTTTAATTAAATTACTATTTTAAAAAAATCAATGGATGAAAGGTTCCCAATTCTTTTTATAAAGTCAGTATAAACTTAATCAAGCCTGATAAGGATAAAACAATATTGAAAATTAGACACAGTCTCACTTGTGAATACAGAGTCAAGAAATCTAAATAAAACATTAGCAAATAGGAACCCGCCATGTATCAAAAGAATGATAGTTCACAACTTCCTCTATGAAGTCAAGGAGGGCTCAGTACTAGGAAGTAAATCAACACCATCTATTACATCAGTACTTGAAGGAGGAAACCCATATGATTGTATCTTTAGATGCAGAAAATTCTATGTAGAAAAATGGCAGCCTTTCCTAATGAGTAAAGTAAGAATTAAAGAAATCCTTTAATATATGAAGGCTACTTATTAAACCAACAGCAAATAGTATCCTATACTGCAAAATGCTAAACTCGTTTTATTTTATTTTTTTTCCTCTCACACTCACAATGGTTTTTTAAATTTATTTATTTATTAATTAAAAAAAATTAACAAACGAACAAAAACATTAACATATGATCATTCCGTTCTACATATATAATCAGCAATTCACAATATCATCACATAGTTGCATATTCATCATTTCTTAGAACATTTGCATTAATTCAGAAAAAGAAATAAAAAGACAATAGAAAAAGAAATAAAACGAACACAGAAATGAAAAAAAAAGATTATACCTACCATATCCCTTCCCCTCGTTTTCATTGATCACTAGCATTTCAATCTAAATTTATTTTAGCATTTGTTCCCCCTATTATTTATTTTTATTCCATATGTTCTACTTGTTTGTTGACAAGGTAGATAAAAGGAGCATCAGACACAAGGTTTTCACAATCACACAGTCACATTGTGACAGCTGTATCATTATTCAATCATCCTCAAGAAACATGGCTACTGGAACACAGCTCTACATTTTCAGGCAGTTCCCTCCAGCCTCTTCACTAGTCTTGAATAACAAGGTGATATCTACTTAATGCGTAAGAATAACCTCCAGGATAACCTCTCAACTCTGTTTGGAATCTCTCAGCCATTGACACTTTGTCTCATTTCACTCTTCCCCGTTTTGGTTGAGAAGGCTAAACCCATTTTAATTAAACAGAAAGCTTCCAGTGATGCTTGCCACCATCATTTTGACAAACCCTTGGCTTGGAAGAGGTCTCAAATGCATTAACACAACTAAATTAAACAACTGACCTAATATTTGAAAATACGAATAAAACTCTTTGTTTTTGCTGGTGGTGCGATTGTGTTCCTAAACAACAATAAAAACAACAAAAGCCATGAGATTAGGAAAAAGCTATTACAGGTAATAACAGAATTTGAGAACACGGTTAGATAAACAATCAATATTTTAAAATCAATAATTAATTCCCTATCCTAATAATAATTAAGTAGAAGTAGAAATATAGAAAACACTTCATTCATAACAATGTCTATAGCTAGACATAAAATATGTCAGAATACATTTAACAAGAAAGAAACTAAACCCATAAGTGGGAAAGATACTAAAATTTCACTGAAGAAAATAAAACAGGATCTGAATATATATATGAAAAAGATGGTCTATATTCTTGAATGGGAGAATTAATACCATAGAGATGTTGGTTTTCACAAAATTAATATACAAATTTAATGTGATTTCAATTGTAATACCATGTTCATTTCCTATGGCTGCTGTAACAAATGGGCACAAACTTAGTGGCTTAATACAACATGAATTTATTTTTTTACAGTTCTGGAGGTCAGAAGGTCAAAATTAATGTCTACTGGCTAAAGTCAAAGTGTCTGCAGGGCTGATTTTTTCTGGAGTCTCTGGGGAAGAATAATTTCCTGACCTTTTTTAGCCTCCAATGGTTGCCTGTATTCCTTGGTTTGTGGCCCCTTTCTCCATCTTCAAAACCCATCACTCCAATCTATGCTTCCATCCTCACATTATCTTCTTCTCTGATTCTGATTTCTCCTTCATCTCTCCTTTAAGGATCTCTGTGTTTATATCAAGTCCCTCTGGAAGATCTCGGATAATCTCCCCATCTCAAGAACCTTAAATTAATCACATCTGCAAAGTCCCTTTTGCCACATAAAGTACTATTCACAAATTCCAAGGAGTAGGACATAGACCTATTTGGAGGCCATTACTCAGCTTTCAACAGTAGGATTCTTAAAAAAAAAAAAAAATTGGTTTATTTTTTATATGCTATATGATGAGGGTCACATTTCATTCTTCCTTCATGTGAGTATCCTATTATTGCAGCATCATTTGTTGAATTTTTGTTGTTGTTGGTTGGTTTGTTTTTTGGGGAAGTGCATGGATCGGGAATTGACCAGACAACTCTTTAAATTTTTTTGGAAGATTAAAGGCCCAAGAACAGCCAAAAGCATATGAAAAAAGGAGTGGGTGGGTGGGGTGGGGAGCACATTATGAGGACTATAATAAATCATTATAGCATTGTATAGAGATCAATAAATTATTGGAACAGAATAGAGAAAAACAAAGGATATCTTGGTATATTCGAAATTTAAAACTTGACACAAGTTCTATTTCAACTCATGGAGAAAATAAATGGGTTATTTAATAACTAATGCTAGCACGACTGCCAAGTCACTAAAGGAAAATAAAAGTGGACTTCATCTCACACCATAAAAACTGTTACAAATTGCATAAAGAGTGAAGAACTCAAATATAAACCAAAACAATAGAAACAATGTAAGAAAACCTAGGGAATACACAGCCCAGAGGAATACCTTCTTAACCAAGACTGGAATCTCAGAAGCTATTTTTTTTTAAAGACAGATCTGAACATAAATGAAAAACCCTTATTGGAAAAATGTGCCAGATAAAAAAACCAACAGACAAAAAAACATGGTTCAAAAATTTTTCATAAAGCCAATGCCAAGTGTTAGGTCTGAAACATACAAAGAGCTCTTACAAATGGACTGGAGTGAGACAAGTAAACCATTAATACCAGTTAAAGCTGTTGCCTGTCAGTTGCTCTGTTTTCCATCTTTCAATCTCTAAGGGAGTCTGGCTCATCTTTGGGTAGAATTCTCAGAATTTTAAAATACAATTATTTTTTATAATTTTGTGGTTGTCTAAACCAAGTGAATGGTAATTTTGCTGGTGACTAATATGAAAACAGTTATCTGTTACTGCCAGTGAGTGAATCAAATATTTTTCACTTCACTTTGGCACCATTTTAACTGGAAGCAGTAGAGCATCCTAATTCATTTGGTTTCTTTCCTTCTATTTCTCTCTGTTAAAAACCACTTAAAAATTTCCATGATAAGCTTTAAAAAAATAATAAGGCACTTAATATTTTACTTTGCAAAGTAATTCTCTCACGTGAATTTCAGGTTTTAAGGTGGGGTATTTTGTTTGTTGCAACTATGTCAATTTTTCCCCTCTTCTTTTACTCAAAAAGCTAATGCTAGGTTTGAAGAAAAAAAATTATGACCCAGAGTTGGCAACATAAGAGGAAAACAGAACCTCATCATGTGCCCAAGACCTTATGCTCTCACTTACTTGTTACACCCATAAAAGAACTTTCAATTTTAATTCAAACTCCTCCACCCTCTGCTAATATGTGAATCCAAACTGAAGACAATCTGTGTTGTACACAAGTCTTTATTGACTATCCAAATCTATAATCTATAGAAATTATTAATGACATTTTTAGTGACAAGGGCCAGTGAAGGACAAATATAAGCTTTCTTTGGGCAGATAATACAATGAAAATATAAAGGAAGGAAATATAAAGGAAGGAAATATAAAATGGTGGTTAAGAGTGTGAGCACTAAACCTCTTTTGTTGCTCAGATGTGGCCTCTCTCTCTCAGCCAACACAACAAGCAAACTCACTGCCCTCCCCCTCTCTATGTGGGACATAACTTTCAGGGGTTAAACTTCCGGGGCAATGTGAGATAGAAATCTTAGAATGAGCTGGAACTCAGCACCAAGGGATTGAGAAAACCTTCTCAACCAAAAGTGGGAAGAGAGAAATGAGACAAAATAAAGTGTCCGTGGCTGAGAGATTTCAAACATAGTTAAGAAGTTATCCTGGAGGTTATTCTTACGCATTATATAGATAGATATAAACCTTTTTAGTTTAAGGTGTATTAGAGAGGCTAGAGGGAAGTGTCTGAAACTGTAGAGCTGTGTTTCAGTAGCCGTGTTTCTTTAAGATGATGGTATAATGATATAGCTTTCACAGTGTGGTTGTGTGATTGTGAAAATCTTATGTCTGATGCTTCTTTTATCTATGGTATGGACAGATGAGTAAAACATATAGATTAAAAATAAACAATAGGGGAACAAATGTTAAAATAAGTGAGTAGATTAAAATACTAGTAATTAATGAAAGGAAGTGGTAAGGGGTATAGAAAAAAATAGGGGGAACAAAGCTTAAAATATATTGGGTAGATGGAAATATTACTGGTCAATGAGAGGGAGGGGTAAGGGGTATGGTATGCATGAGTTTTTTCTTTTTTCTTTTTATTTCTATTTCTGGAGTGATGCAAATATTCTAAGAAATGATCATGGTGATGAATGTACAACTATGTGATGATATTATGAGCCATTGATTATATATCCAGAATGGAATGTTCATATGTTAGGAATGTTTGTGTTTGTATGTTGTTATGTTCTGTCAATAAAAAAATAAAAAATAAAAAGAGTGTGAGTTCTAGATCCACACAGCTTCAGTCAGAATCCTGGTCATGTTTCTATCCCTCTCTAAGCCCAGTTTCCTTATCTGTAAAATGGGAAGGAAAACAGTACCTACTCCACAGGGTTGTTTTGGAGATTAAGTCAGATAATGAACATGATATATCCAAGGGCCTGGTATATGGTAAGATCTTAACAGATGTTCACTATTATTATTTTGTTCTTATATAGAACCATGAGCAGGAAATTAGGAGAGTGACAATATTCTTATTCCTTCTTGGGGAGGTCACTTCCCCTCACCCGTACAATGTGGAGGCTAAACAAGGAGGGGTTTTCAAACTGTGTCCTTGGGACTCTGGGACTTCTCAAGGCCCTTGGGGCCATGGAGACATGAAAGTGAGGAGAGAGGTGAGTGAGACCCAGGACCTCCCAATCCAGTTTTTTGTCTTTGTTTTCTAATATAAAAGGAACTTGCATAAGATTTCAATTCAGAAACCACTGATCCTTATCAACTCTAAGGTTATTACAACCCTTTAATCAGGGCACTCATTTCTCCTTTTTAAAATGACTTTTCCCAATTTTTTAGTACTCTCTTTTTTGTTTGATGATCCATTCATAGTCACCTGATCCCTCCTGAGAGAAAGAAAGCATTTGAGAAGCCACATCAGTTTTAGTGCGATTTACTTTGATGGTTTCTCCCTTCTGAGAGATGCTTGCATTTAAAGAGAGTTAAAATAAGAAGATAGCAATAAAGATTGTCTTTCTATTGACAAAAGAAACAAAAAGAGAAAGTTTTGGGGTGGGTGGGGGGTCCTTTGTAGACCTGCTAAATTTACAACTCTAACCACTGCCTTAATGAAATAATAATAATGACTGGCATCTGTGAAGAGAGTCCCAATTTACACAATTTCTCCACTTTCTCATATAATTAGCAGAAAACTCTATAGGTGAGGTGCTGCTTTTTTTGCCATCTGCATTTGAAAGGCCAGGACCAGGGTTGACTCAGGGACTTGCTTCAGTTGGCAAAGTTAGGCCCTGAATTGAGTCTTGGTCTCTTTCCCCAGAACTGGGCTTCGGACTCTGCCCATTTGCGAGCCAGGTCTTTTGATTACTCAAGACCTAGGCTTTCCAACACAGCTTTTGCAAAAATGGTGTAAGCATGACGGCTGGTTTTTTTCTGACACTTTCTCCATGGAAATAAAGGAATGGCTGTAGTAGACCAGTCATCTCTCAATGATCCCTTTGTTTAAGAAAATTCCAGAGCTTTTCTGGATGATGAATTCAAGAACTGCTTCTCCCTCCACACTCCAGTTGTTATGTTTCAACCGTGCCCTGGAACTCCACCCCAAAACTCTTGGCCATATGCTCCATAAGTTACAGACTCCTGGATCAGTGAACTTAGAAGACCAGAGAAAAGAAGACATGAAAAGCCCAGGGCAAACCAAGTGCTGTAGAAGAAGCCCTCTTTTTTTGTTGTTGTTGTTAATGTTTTAAAAACTTTTTGTTGTAGTAACATATATACAATTCAAATTTCCCCCCATTTGAGCCAGTTGCAAGGGTACAATTCAGTGATATTAATTACACTCAAAATATTGTGTTACCATCAAAATCATCCGTCACCCAAACTTTTTCATCACCTCAAACAGAAACTCTGTACTAAGGAAGCAATTACTCTCCTTTGCCCCTGGTCTTCGAACCCAGCTGTCGAAGGTCTTGGGTCAGGGCAGCCTGAAGACCAAATGACACGTCAGGCATGGAGTTAGACATGAGTTTCATTAGGACTTATGGGCATGAGAGGTTCTTCCATAGTGGCAGCTGACCATTTGGAAACTGAAGGTTAGCACTCTGCAAAAGGGAGTGCAAGGGCTTATAAGGGGTTAGGACAAGGGTGTGAGAACACAGAGTTTCAGCAGGGACTCACGACACAGTGGTTTAGAGGTTTGTTATCAACAGTGATCAAGGGAGGGGAGTTTCAAAGCTTTGTTTACAATACCATTTGTGCATTCTTCCCCCCTAAGGAGGTCTGATGACCTTTAATGTCATTTCAGCAGCTGCGTGCAATGTCCTGCTCTCAACATGGAAGGGAATCCCAGGCCCTGGTTCCCCACACCTGGTAACCAATAAGGTACTATCTTTGTCTATGAATTTGCTTATTCTAGGTATTTCACATAAGCAAGATCATACAGTTTATTTCACTTAACATGATGTCTTGAGGGTTCACCTATGTCGTTGTATGTATCAGAACTTCATTCCTTTTTCATGCAGAATGATCATCCATTGTAAAAATATACTATATTTTGTTTGTCAAGCCCTCATTTTAAGGAGCATTTTTTTCCTGTCAGAATCCCTGGTGATAGATTTTTTTTAAAGCCCAAAAATGTAAACAGGAAAGTCATTAATCAATGGGTGAAAAGACTTTTTATATCAAAAAAAAACTTAGGCAAAGTTGCCTAATTCATACGGATACACCCAAATCAGGACTAGCTGGTATGAGGGTTGATATGTAATAAGCTCTCAATACATATTTAATGAATGAATAAAAAATTAGTATGTCCTTTAATGTGGGGCCAAGATATCCTCCAAAAGAAGCAACATCATAAATTCCTCTGAGATTATCCTTCATGATGGATGACACCTTGAAAATACCAGCAAACCCTGCTGAGGTCATTGTTGACCGCCGTCAGGAAGGTCAACCACTATTTAATAGTATTTTAGCAGCATCTCCAAAGGAAGAGAGAGCCAAGTCAGGATATTTATGAGGTTTGGGAGTCTGGCTTAAGGCAAGACTTTCAGTGCAGGAGTTTGCTTACCACTGGGTAAGGATTGTGATGTAATAGTTGAAATTGGTGGACACAACAAGGCAAAGGTTTTGAGGTATGAGTTTTGAATAGTTTTGGCAAGAAACAATATCTCGGTGCTATTTAATAGTCTGGTTTTCATTCAAATGGGTTTGTCAAGGATGATTTGGAGTTTTAGACTTCAGTGACTGGGTGAATACTGATGATGTCATTTTCTGAGACTGGCATCACTAGGAGGTGAGCCAGAGTCAACAATAGTTCTGTTTTGTCACATTGGATGGTGGATCCGAATTTGCGTGGTTTCATTCCTATTTTTGCCCACTTGGAGTCTAGTCTTCTACCTTGAAAAAAAAATAGCTCACCTCCTCTGAACGTTCATGAACTCATTTGCACGGTATGATTTGCACCTCTCCTCTCACCCCCAATTCTCAACAAGTTGAGAGGATTGCTGACAAACAGCTGTTGCACAAGGAAAAGGAAGTCCCGTATATTCATGCTATTTCAAAATTTTGTCTATCTTCTTATGAACTCTTCATTTTCTTCTGTCTACTCTCACCACCAACTTGTGCCCCTCTGTCCTAAAGCCCAGTTTATTATTTTCCCTACAGTAGAGGCCTCAGAGCATAGCAAAACACAAGGCTGTCTAGGAAGAAACACCTGGCAGACGCCTAAACAAATCAAAAGGGAGAGTTGATTGGTGCCAGCTGCTGCCCATTGGCCTCTCCAAGCCCAGGGGAGAGGGGCAAGAGGAGTCTCCAGCCTTGTGACTGCCATGCCCCCCAGGGACAGCTATTCCCAGCCAGTGAGGGTGCTATGGAATGTGATGCAAAGAATGCAAGAGAATAGCCTGCACGTTCTGCAAGCCCCATGCTTTAATCCAAGCTCTTTCATTTTGATGAATACACCTTTCATTTATTCATTCATTTGATAATGATTTATTGAGAACCTACTATGTGCCAGTATTGTTCGAACCTCAAAGATACAATGGAGCCCAAAAAGCTCCTGCCTAAGATTAAGAGCATATTTGCTGTGTGATGTTAGTCAAATTATTTAACCTCTCAAACAATTAAAGGATAGATAATTCATACCTCACAGATAAAGATTAAAATGAAATAATAAATGAAAAATATTGTACAGGTGCCAAGGGTATGATATGCAGGGTATAAATTATAGCCATTGTTATTACTTATCTCCCAATTCCCCAGACCCATTCCCCTAGTTCCCAAATTCCTCCATCAGTTAAGCCACTCACCTCTGAAAATGTCATTAACTCTGACATGTAATGGTATTCCAGATTTGGTATTTATGATTTTGTGATTCAAAAGGCATGGGTACTTACTGGAACTGGTGAAAAGAAGTATCTAAGGCCTAAGCCCAAAGTACACTGAGGCCATTATTTCAAAGTTCCTACCAGGGTAGAAAATAAAACAGTGGAGTGGAGGATGTTTGGAGGATGTTTGAATTGCTTAGGGGAGTAAGGATACTGTAAAATCTAAGCAGAGTAACACAAAGTTTATCAAATGCCTCAAGCGTACAGATAACCTAGAAGAAAGACACTGTATATTTTTATAATAATCTCATGCAGTAACTTTTTAGGTTTACTATGAAATCCAGCAAATGCTTAATTAGTAGTGGTGTCCATCAAAGAATGGAATTTCCCAGTTTCTACTGAGTTGTGGCCTGACCTTAAGTTTAAGTAAATGTTTATCTGTAAGTTTCCAAAAGCTAACTGGCAAAGAAATTAATCTGAAAGGGGGATTTTTTAAATTCAAAGTTGAAAAATAAATCCTGGAGTTGGTTGTTTGGTTTGGGTGTTTTACTGCCCCCTCCCAACTTAAGTATTGATGTGAAACAAACATGCCTTTATACCTACCAAATGAGTAATCTGATCTTTAGCCAAAAGCTACAACTAGCCAGGTGTGACGCAAAGAGCGTATCTGAGAAAGGTTTTCTCCATATGTATAAGTCAATGAGGTGGTTGTGTAAATCCCATAAATTTTCCAGTAAAGAAAGCAAACAAGGGAAAAAAGAGCTTCTGTTGCAGAAACCTATGACCAAATTAGAAACAGATTTGATTTTGCATTCATCTGGGGAGTTGTCTGTTCAAATCCAGCCCTAGTCCTATACCAGGGCAGCTGCAAGGTAGCTGTCTTAGGGCATTCTTGGATACTAAGAACAGGAGACAGAATGAGAGAACTTCTTCACTTGTCAAGGGAACATACGACCCACACTCCAGACTCTTTGAAATGAGATTATTGGGAAATTTGCCTCTAAATTTAGTTGTAAGCTTTCTCAAAGGCAATTTTTAGTTCCAAGGCCTGTGAAATGTCTTTATTTCCTGACGTCTAGAAACGATTCCTTTATCAAAATTATGAATTGTAAGCTGACAGACACTGAGCCTATACATTGCCTCCAGTTGAAATCTGTTCTGCAATTGTTATGATGTGCTTTAAAACTTATTGTTTTCTTGAATATATGTTATTTATCACAAAAATAAAGAAAAAAGTCAATTGTGATGATAAAACATATATATATATATATATATATATATATATATATATATTCCTTATATATATATAAGGAATTCCTTATATATATATATTCCTTCTAGTCTCCAATATTCTGGAGCAGCTAGAAGGAAAAATCTGAAATGGTAGAATGGTAGCCCATGACAAACTCTGGGACCTGTCCTGTAATTACTTGTTGAAGAGTGCTTCAAAAACTATTGCTTTTTTCTTTCTTTGCCTTGTATATATGTCATACAATTTTTAAAAAAGTTTAAAAATTAAAAATTAAACAAAAAATTTGCCTACGAGGTTTAAGAACTTGTGTGTATCAGGGTAAGAGCCTACAGATAACAAAGCCTGTTTCTTATCTTCAAAGGTTGTGATTCTGAGACTCCACCAAACGATGTTGGTAGATTTTGTCTTATAGCTTATGAAACCAATCAGCCAGAGATACCATGTAATATATTTGAATTTTTACATACAGTCAGATAATATTTCACCAAATGAGTATAAACATTCTCTCTGTTTTGTCAGATAATTCTGGTCCTTATTTCCTCAGAACATCCCCAAAAAAGAGCTAAGAGGAGTTTGGGTTTTTTTTTTTTCTCTACTAGTTTCTCCAAATTTGACCAAAATAGAAGACTTATATTTGCATGAATATCTGTGATCTTTTGACTTAGGCAAAGTGGCATGTTTTAGTCAACTGGATTTTGAAAGGATGGACAGACAGAAAATTCAACATGAAGGAAAGGAAAAATAATGTTAGAAATTACAGCAAGCTCTGTCGCTTGGGTATTAGTCATCTATTCTCCCTTTCTTCCTAACTAACAGAACCTATATTTTGTTCAAGTCTTTACCTGACAGAGAGTGTGACATGAACTCCAGCTTGGAATCGAATCTAAGATTTCAAGCAATGTAGACTGTGACTCAGAGTGAAAAACAAATTTCACCTGATAACCTAGTACACACCTGCTCTCTACATAAATTTTTTTTATAGAAAACTGAAAAGAAAGCTTAATAAACACAAAGCCCACCTTTTTCAGGAGCATTGTACTTCGTGTGCATGTGTGCATTACGCTTTGATAAGCTTCTTTCGTTTTTCAATTTTTAAAGATTCAGGCCCACGGAATTTGATTTACCACTCACTAATGGTTCAAGAGGTTTCCTGTCACGTCTGTCCTACTCTTGGTGACGACTGGTTTAAGGAAAGGC